>NC_079498.1:35224231-35304730 GCF_030052815.1 Hevea brasiliensis | reverse complement strand
CCCGAACCTAGAATCTCTGTTTTTGAAGTGGTTTCATTTCAATTTATTTTCGCAAATGGTTTTCTTTAATTTCCCTCAAAATTAAAGTGGCGACTCCTCACTCTTTCCCACTTCGGTGAGTGTTCGTCCAGGTGACTGCAAAATACCTTGCGACAACAACAATTGAGAACAGCACTTAATGGATCCTCTGCCTTGTTGTCTGCAGTAAGTAAGAGTCAATAAAGTCTCCGCAAGAATTGCTGGTATTGGGTTGACCCTCTGTTTCTCTACTGCCCAGAACATTTCCACTACACTGCGGGTTATAATTCCCGAAGGCTCAGGGAACAAGATCAGGCCATAGATCCCCAAAGCAAGTGCCAATGAAGCTTGCTCCCATTGTTGATCTTGGATGTATTGATCCAACCACTTCTTGAGGTAAGTCCAATACCATCCATGCGTGTTTCCTTTGACAGTTTCTCTCGCCTTTGCTTCTTCCGGGGGAATCCCCAACATATGTGCGAACCATTTCCAGGTCTGCTTATGCTCAAGGTGTAGATAAATCTGATTCTGCACCGCATAAGAAATTTCTAGCAATGCCTGATATTCTTCCATAGTGGGGGTAGTATCGATATCGTTGAAGAAGAACACCCCATACTTGGGATTCCAAACCGACAGCATGGCCTTTAATACCGGGACTTGGACTTTGACTCGTATCAAGGTCGCAATCCTTCCATATTTTTCCTCAAATTGTGCCTTGACCTGATCAGGAAGCAACCTCCAACCATTATATAGACCCTCGAGATCGATCATTCTGACCTCAACTTTGCTTAGGTCTAATGGAGGTAACAAGCTGGTATGTGCCCTGGTGACATCACCTCGTGGGGGCACTAAACTATGAGGCGGTTCGGGCCACGGTTTAGCATTCTGTTCCAGTCTAAGAACTTCTTCTGCCGACTGACTCGAGGATGCCATGTTAAAAATGATGCTTATTCTTTTATAGACCTTAATTCGGTGATGTCTGTAGGGAAAACTTGTTAGCAGGATAAATTCAGGTAATTTTGAATTATACTGTTAGCAGGGTGACACCTACACGTTTATCAAAGTAGGAAAGTGTGTAGGTCCTCCTAACAGTATGATCCAAGATTACCCTAAAAAATAAGAACATAAGAAAACACAAACAGAATAGGATAAGAGCAAGTATGCCCCTTTTGTCCTAAAATAGGGGGAGTCTTGGTACCGGATAAGTGCTACCTAATTGGATAGTTCTATCTTATGAGGTAGTTTGCTACGGCTTCCAGCTATTGTTATAGTTTAGCTCAAGGTCTAATTTTCTAAAAGCCACAGGTTCCCAGACTGCCCCTACTACAAACAGTAGAGCCCCATTCTATCACCATGATACTAACGGGAGAGTTCCACGGGTATCACAGTAAATAGAACGAGTTTCAATCTGAGCAGAAGCCTTCACGGATACTAACAGGGTAAAACCCACGGGTACCGCTACATGACTCCCTCCTATTTTCCTAAAAGGGTAAGAAAGCCCGGGCATAGGGCTGGAGTATGTGAGGACATTGTGTGAGTGTTCAGTGTGTGAAGGGACACCTTTACCTCTTCCCAGTATGGGGATTTTTTTTCCTTTTTCCTTTTTTTAGACGAAGAGTGCTGTGGGGGATAAGACAATCAGGACAAGTAAAACGGTTAGCAAAAATAAAAATAATTAACATATAGAATTTTGTAAACTAAGCCCACCTAACTACGGTTTGATCATAAAATTAAATTTGCTTTTGGACCTCTGGACCGGGGTTAAGTCAGGGAAATCCCCAATGGAGTCGCCAATCTGTCGCAAGGTATTTTGAGGTCGCCTGGACGAACACTCACCGAAGTGGAAAAGAGTAAGGAGTCGTCACTTTAATTTTGAGGGAAATTAAAGAAAACCAGTTGTGAAAATAAATTAAAATGAAACCACTTCGAAAACAGAGATTCTAGGTTCGGGGTCCGTATACGGGCGGGGAAGGTGTTAGGCACCTCGCCTCTTCCCTCTATGAGGGCAAGCAGATTTAACATTATGCTCTTTATAAATTAAAATCGCTAGCTAGGGGGTTTAGAATGAAGATGTTAATCCCTTTGATAAGAGGGAATATTTAATTTTTTACTGTTTCGGGTTACCCAAATACATAAGTACAGGAGACGACCCTTAGTGAGTTGGTGTTGCGTAACAGTTTTTTTTAGAGGGTTACTTTGCGTATTGTGCCATTTTAGTTTGGAACTGAGAGAATCCGGGTAAAAGCTTCTCTCGGTCTCTAAGGATAATCTGTTTAAAATTTGGATGGGGAATCTCGGATAAGAACTCTCCTCCGGTCCCCCCATATTTATTAAAATTTGGATGAGAATCGGATAAGAACTCTCCTTCGATCTCTTTGAGTATTTATAATTTGATTAAGAATCGGATAAGAACTCTCCTCCGATCTCTTTAATATTTATTGAAATTTTGATCAAAAATCGGATAAGAACTCTCCTCCAATCTCTTTGAGTATTTAAAATTTGATTAAGAATCGGATAAGAACTCTCCTCCGATCTCTTTAATATTTATTGAAATTTTGATCGAAAATCGGATAAGAACTCTCTCCGATCTCTTTGAGTATTTAAAATTTGATTGAGAATCGGATAAGAACTCTCCTCCGATATCATTAAATATTTATAATTTGATTAAGAATCGGATTAGAACTCTCCTCCGATCTCTTTAATATTTAAAATTTGATTGAAAATCGGATAAGAACTCTCCTCCGATCTCTTTAAATATTTAAAATTTGATTGAGAATCGGATAAGAACTCTCCTCCGATCTCCCGTTTTTGTTTGAATGAGGATCGGGTAAGAACTCTCCCCCGACCTCTTGAAATTTAGTTACGATCGCATAGCGCAAGGACCTTAGACTAAGAGTTCTGGCATCCGAAGACACTGGGAACCCGAATCAGGCTTCTCTTAACCCATTGGTACCTTATAACTAGGTAGGGGATACCAGACTGAATTTTTACTGATCTCCTATGTAATCGCCTTACCAATACCTTTCGACAGGCAATATTCGATCTCTTTCGTTTGCCTGTCTGGGATCCGACCTTACTTCGATCCCCCCCACTATACCCAGTTATCTTCTGAGCTAGTCTAGTGGTTCGACTTCATAATTTTTCTCTGATTCATTATCCAAACTTCTATTATTTTAAAGAAACTCTCGTGTTGAGATACAGCTACCAACATTTTATCAAACTACTTACACGTTACTCGTGACCAAAACACCTACATTTGAAGTTAATAAAGGCTAAAAATAAATAACATGGACTGATGAATGAAAAGGTAAACTCAAGAGAATAACCACCCTCGTGGAACTCTTTAACATGACATAAACTTAATGAAAATTACGAGCATGAAAACAAAGGAAAATAAAAAAACTTGATAAAACGACGGTTCAGACGCTCACCTGTGGGGAGTTGAATCTATTGAGCTAACTATAGAGTTGCAAATATGGTAGAGCTGTGCGCCAATAGTCTGGGGACTAATGCTTGCCTTGAAATAAAGAATGCCAAGTTAAAATGCAGTCGAACCAAAGTAACAGTAATCGGGTTGGAATGAGATGGAGCTTAAAAAGTTGATATAAAGATGATGAAGACAAAACTGAAACTGAGGGATGGTATCACAAAGTAATGAACAAACTGAAAATGAAGAGTTTCAGTAGTCAATCCTCTTGCAATGGAAATACTTTAGAAAACTAGTTTCTGAAGTTTTTCTATTTTGAAAGCTTAAAAATATCAGAGTAGGAAGACTGAATCAAGTTTCAGAGCCTTTCTACTATAATCACCACCCTTTTTGTTCGTCCCTCCCTTCTACAGTTTTCATGCAGGTATTTATGGGGAACGGGTGCTCCCAATGAAAGGTCAGGATTTTCTTTGAGGGAGATGGAAGGTTTGGATTTTAAAGGACATGATCTGATGCTTGAGAATTGAAGAGAATCAAAATGAATGGCTGAGATCCTATTCAGAATATTTGTCCTTTCTCTTTTCTAATCCAACGGTTCAAAATCCTCTTATCAAGGGAGAACTAAGGGCCGAGAATAAAAGGCGCCAGTCTTGTCGTCTTCTCTTTGATCCAAGGGCTCTGGGCTTGTCCTTACATGTAAGATCAACGGTGGAGATCGAGATGTACAGGACTGTCATGACATATCCTGGCACCTGTCAGTAATGTGGGCGGTTCTGCAAATGGGGCGTGCGGTGGAGATTTGATCTCGTCTGCAATGCTTTAACTACCTCGGCTCTTATTATAACGACAGTTATTGGAAGTTGTCTTATTCTCTCTTTGCTTTCCGATCTCCCATCCCTTCCGATCTTTCTAATATGATCCTTTTCTGATCTCTCATGCTGGGCCCCTCTCCCATTCTCTCCCATTCCAGAATCTTCTCCTCTATCCGAGCTGGTTCAATTAAAGCATTTATTCCTTCGGTTACCGAGGCGTTCGCTTCGTTTTTTGCTAGCAATAAATGCTCAGACCTTCTCTATATATATACCTTCAACGGGACATCCTTCCACATTTCATTTTCTCCTCTTTCCGCTTTCTCACTTTTCCTGTTCTAGCCACTCCGGCAACAATCCCGGCCATGGCAGCTGCTTTTGATCTTTTTCCATCTGTTCACTTTGTTTATCGACTAAAAATTTATGACCCCGATGATCAGAAAATCACGATGGCCACCTCTGATGATAGTGAGAGAACCGGACTAATTTACCGATCCAGATTGAGAATATCGATCTCGCCGATCTCGAGTCGATCGATCGATATAATCGGCGAACTGATTTCAGGCGAGAAGACTGCTAATTTCCCTCTTATCATTGGTGACTGCCCTTCGAAGTTCACTTCGAAGTTATCACATCGGGTGTCCCGACAGCGGCTCGGTTCCGAGCGATAACTTGACGATGACCTCTCCTATCCTCATGAGAGTCATAGTCACCCCATCTGAGCTGTGCATCTATCCGATGTCGATGGCTGGTTTCCTGATCAAACACATCTTTTAATTCAGCCACGAGACTAGGCTTTGACATAGGTCTTTACTAGGTAGGATGTACAGCCGATCTCTAGAGATCGCCCATATGATGTAATTTGACCTTTAATGTAATCCGATCTCTTGAGATTGCCCAAATGATGTAAACTGACCTTTAATGTAATCCGATCTCTTGAGATCGCCCAAATGATGTAATCTGACCTTTTGGAAATAAAATTTTATTTTGACAATTATCATATTATTATTATTGCATTAGTTATTTTTCAATCTCTAATGTGTTTATCCGATCCGATTCCTAACTGAATAGCCCTTAGCCGATCTGTAATTCTAAACATTTACCTTAATTTGCCGATCTTTAACCAGCCGATCTCCCCTTATTTACTTATGGAGTTTCTGGAATATTCTAGCGACGTGTCAGAAAAGCTAGCGAATCCCGTTAATCGATGCGCCGCTTGGGACACTGTGAGCATTAAATGCTCAGACGGGTATAAATAGGGGATGGGTTAGCCAGTTGCTCCCTTATGTCATTTTCATCATCTCGCGAGCGATTCCAAAATTCTCTCATTTTTCAAGTTCTTCCGACACTGATCACGCTCCGGTAAGGGTTTTAATCTTTCTTTTAGTTTAAATTTTCTCTTTTCTTTGAAAATGAGCGGCGCCGAGGGTCAGAGAGCGGCGAGCCCCCCTTCCATTCATTTCTCATGGTTGTCAGATGAAGTCGAAGTGGTCGGACCAAGCGGGTGATCTGAACCTCCTACAACCTCCGTTTCAGCCCGTGGTTAAGCGGCACCCTCAAGACGAACGCATTCCTCAGGGAGAGAGAGCCTTCCCGTGGATGAGCTGCCGTCAATCCTTCAAGAAACTGATCTGCCGACGATTAGCCAAGAATACAACCTTCGGACCGACTCATACGAGCTTATCAGGTGCCATGGCGATCTCCGAGCCGATCATTTCTTCGAAGAAAATGATATGATCATGATATATGAAGAGCAATTAAAAGCCAGGCTGCGGTTTCCTCTTGATGACTTCTTCAAGGACGTTCTGAAATTCCACCAAGTATGTATAACCCAAGTACACCCAAACTCATGGCGGATCCTGGTAGCCTTCAGAGGCCTCTGCCGAGCTAAGGGACTCAGCCCTACAGCAAAAGTGTTTGCCGAGCTACATAGGCTAACTCATCAAAAGGACGATGAGTATTGGTTCTTTCAGGCGAAGCCGCATTGTGGGCTCTTTACCGATCTGCCCTCCTCGCTGAAGAATTAAAAGAATTGCTTCTTTATTCTGAGGAGCAAGATTTCGAACGGTTTTGAGGGTTTCCCACGTAGCTGGTTGCATCTGGGCCCATCACTCCCGAAGCACATCGCCCTGAGTAGGGAAGAGGGCGCAATGGTAATGGAGCTAAAGGATCAAGCGGCCAATCAGAAGTTTTCCTGTGTAGATGCGGTGGCGGCCGAACTGCATCATTGGATGATGCGGCTGGTTACCGGCGAAGAACGCGAGCTTCAGCTCTCTGACCTCAGCCTCGGTACTTTCTATATCTCTGATCTCTGAGCCTTAGCGAACTCACTGACTTTTCTTTATGCAGGTATGGCGGGCAGCGAGGCTTCCAAAGAGAGCCGAAAGCGTAAGAGGGAGGTCTCCAAGAAGGTGCGGGAGATCAAGCATGCAGAGGCCTTACAAACGCCAAGGCGCGATCCAGGGGAGATGCAGGGAGGCTCGTCCCGACCCTCGGGACCGCTAATCCCTGAAATAGAAGCGGTTCGGTCTCCGCCTCGACAAGAAGAGCCGCCGCCACCTCCACCAGTTGCTTCGAGTGCGGAAGGGGGTCCTTCCTAACCTACCTCGAGGACCCTTTCCCGCGGCGCTCAAGTCCTGATTCACTCGCTGGAGAAGAACCAATCGGTACAGGAGAATCCGGGCTTGGCAAAGGTTCTGGGAGCTTCCATATGCCTCCCAGAGGATTGGAATAGGCTAACCCAAGGTAGCATCGACGATCTCCTGACCCAGACTATGAGCCTAAGTGTGGAGAGTTTGGTGAACCAACATATCATCTTAGAAAAGGCTCATCATTTGAGGCGGGAGATCTAGAAGGTGGGTCAGGAAGCAGCTTCCGCCCGAGCCCAACTTTCATCCGCCCGGGAATATATAGCTGAAATTGAAGGGTGGATGAAATTCTATGAGGATAAATTAGCCGAGCAGGCTCACAATCTTGAAGAAGCTCGGGCACTCCGAGTTGCTGATGTCGCTCGCCTCACTAAAGAACTTAGAGCAAAAGAAGAAGAGGCAATGACGAGGGAGGCCGGTGCTTATGTGAATGCCCACGGGGATCTCTTGGCCGAGCTTAAGAGGCGTTATCCTGAAGAGGACTTTTCTTGGATGGTGGACCTGGCTCCCCAAGACGAAGAGGAGAGCGAGGAGGAAGCTGAGCGAGATAGAGAGGGTGAGCGAAATGTAGAATAGGCTGGGGGTGATCCTCCAGACGAATGACTTGTATTTTATTTTGAAATGAAATGAAGTTCTCTTTTTTGTTCAATGACTGAATGAGATCGGAAAGTATCTAAATTGTACAAGCGCCTAACTGTCTGAACCAATTAGAACATCAAACTTAAAAGTGATTATTAATCTAAGTATAAGAGGTCGGAAAAACATTGTAAGCATGAGATCGGCTGAGAACAAACACTAAACGGGACTTGAGATTATTAAAATTGGAAACCTGATTTGAACACTTAAGATCGGAAGCAACATTAAGCCAAATTAAAACCTTAACTTTATTAAACAATTATTCACAATATTTATAAAAGGGAGATCGGAAATAAGACTGGATGGCACGAAGACCTTATGTTGGTTTGATTTCATTTGATGAGAGATCGGAAATGTGATTGACTGGCCAGGAGACTTAATAATTGGTTTAAGAGATCGGTAATGATTTGAATGATATGGAGACTTGGTATTGGTTCGATTTCTTTGAAGAGAGATCGGAAATGTGATTGACTGGCAAGGAGACTTGGTGTCGGTTTGATCCCTATGAAGAGAGATCGGAAATGAATTGAACGACATGGAGACTTGGTGCTGGGGATCGATTTCAAAGTCTATTGATTTCGAGGATCGGCCAAAATATGGTATCGACAAAGTGCGTAGCATCCAGGCCTATCAAAATACGTGCCTCAAAAGAACAGATTAGAAGAATACCTATCATCGCTATATTTGAAGCCTGAGCATCCTGATGTGTTAGAGTGAAAACCCTAGCCTATCCTCTGCCTTGAGATGCAGAACCCTGGAATTGACTCCTACTGCCAGATCTGCCTCCAAAATTGCATCCTCTTTGACCTCGGCCCTGCTGGCCATTGAACTGGCTGCCTGCCATACCAGAGGTACCAGGGTGTAGCTAGCGGGGTGGATTAGCAATAGAACCTTGATACCCCATCTGATACTCACTGAATAAGGGTGTAGGGCAAGGGGGGCGTGAGGCGAAATATCATCCATTGGAATTATATAAAATGCACCCGGTAATGCCCAGGAAAGATGGTGGAGTCACAATGGTTTCACTTAAGTACCACCTCCTTAGACAGCATTTCCTAGACATGCACTTCATACAATCCTAATAGAATCAAACCACTGGTAAGTACCGTCTTCCCATAACACTACCACGGTACTAAGGATTCATGCCACAAAGGCATAGATAGACAGGAGTCGCTACCCGGGTAATAACCGGGACATATTCAGTATTTCTTTCGAGGGTCATGGATGGCAACTTACTCCTTGCAGAGTTTCCACAACCGTCATTACCATAGCCCAATGTCTAGGTTCGGGATAGTGGGCACGTAAGGGGAAGGTGTTAGGCACCCCTTACGCCTGGTCTAACCTCGTTAATTCGAGTGCCAGTCCTCTACTAATGTTTCTAAAAGTCTTGTTTATTATTCCTTTATTAAACTTTATCCTAAAATGCAATTCTAATCCTACACACGCAAGTAATTCACAAAAGGGTTGTTGTTTACACACAATTTTCATGCACAAGTAATTCCTATTTATGGGGTTGCTAATTATTTAAATGATATTTACCAGATGACTAAAATTAATTTATTATTGAGAATTTAATTTACAAACAAATTCAATTTCAAATAACCCTACGTTTCTATTTAACCTAATTAATTAATTTTCACCAAGTTACCCTAAGGATAATTGAACTAAGTTAATTATGTACATGTGTAATTTATTCTAATATCACATAAGGCCCAAACAATCACAACCTAATAAAGATTTCTAACATGCAAATTTATTTTACAATTACCAAGTATTAAATTAAATTTATTTACATGCCAATGTTAGTTTAATTTACAAACAAGATTAATTTTAATTTACAAAGTATTTATTTAAATTAATTACATGCAAAAGTCAGTTAAATTAAAAACAAAGTTAATTTTAATTTACCAAATAAAAGTTCTATTATTACTACAATTTCATGCCAATGGTTATTCGAGAAGTTTAGAGCTACTTACCTGTTGATAAATGCAGTTGCCATTGGGGCAAGCTACCCTTAAAAAATGGTCTTCTCTTCTAGTATGGTAATGATATCCCTGGCTTACTCCCGTTTAGCTCCATATAAGCTCCACGCAAATACCCTCTTTGGTACTTACCTTAGGGCTACTTACCAATTTTGTTTGTAATAAAAAATAAAGAAACTAAAGAAAATAAAAAAAAAAAATATTAATAACAATTTACATTGGATTCTAACTCTAGTCTCCTAAGGGTAAATATTCCTAATTAGTTACAACTACCTAATGGTCTAAGTCTTTTAACATGATCCAAACACTTCATAACACTTCTTGAATTAAAAGAACACAGAAAAATAGATCAAATATCAATTAAAACCCAAGAAAATACAAGAACATGCATAAATATACAATTTCTAAATTCTGGCAGATTAACGGCAGCAAGAAATCTGATTTTTTAAAAATAGTTATACATGCCTAAAAATCATAAAAAAATTACAGAAGACAGCCTACATATCATACAAGATCATAAAATTTATAAATCAAACAAAACCCTAGCCGAATGGTCTACATAAATCGTAACTTTTCTAAGTGACAGAATCATACTACTTTTTTGTAAAATTCATAACTCATTAACCACAACAGATATGAATGCAAAACCAATTGGAAAAGATTTATAAGATTCTGAAGTTAATTTTAGACACCAGATTTACACAAAAATCTTAAAGAAGAAGGGAGATATGGGCTCCACAAGTCAGATATCCTGCAAATCAGGTTTTACAGGAACCCTAACTTCAAACAGCCATAACTTATAAAATATTAAAGCTTTTTTTATGATTCTTGAGCCTAAAATTAATGGAATTTTGTGTAGAATATGAATAAAATTTTTACAAATTTTTACAGATTCAAAAAATAAATAAAAATAATAAAAGTACGAGAGACAGAAACTAAACATGTGCAGAGTTGTGTATCCCCTCAAATTAAACATGATTACATGATCTATATGAACATATAAAATAAATTGAAGACAAAGAGCATAGAATTAAAATATTATGTGGCATAGATCTTGAAAAGAAAACAATAAAAACTGACCTTCCAGAAAACTAGTATGAAAATCTTCTTGAAGAAAAGAAAAAATAAGGAAGAACTCAAAGAGTCTTGAATATCTCTAAATTTCTTATAGCTCTGAATTTTCTCTTCCTCTTTCCTCCCATCCTCCTTTCTTCCCTTCTCTAGTAGGGTATTTATAGGGTTTTGGGAGAGAGGTGTGATAGGGTTTGGAGTCTTAGGATGATAAAGTTTAGATGACTTAAACAACTACGATTGCAGAATTCGAATAAGACTGGGATATGGGTGAGGTATTTCAACCAATAGGAAGACAAGAAAAAATGGAAGGCACCAATAGGGAGTGAGGAAGAGGTGTGGTAGGGTTTGGAGTCCTAGTGTGATAAAGTTCAGATAACTTAAATGACTAGGATTGATGAATTTGGATGAGACTGAAATATGGGTGAGGTGTTCCAACCAATAGAAAGAGAGGGAAATGGGGTGACACCAATAGGGAGTGAGGAAGAGAGTGGGGCTGAGGAGGAGAGAGATATTTTGTTATTTTAATTTTTAGAAAATAATTAAATGGGTCCCATTTAAAATTCCTAACCAGGCTTTCTTAGGCCCATGGAGCCCAATTAAACTTAATTAGATCCATTTAAAAACTACCCATATTAAATTTAAACAAAATAAAATTTTATTTAAATTTAATTAAATTAATTTCCCCAAAACTTTATTATTATTTTTATTTTTTTCAAGATCATGCCACGAAATTAATATTTCAGCTCCATGCCTCCAATTACATCTTACAGTCATATAATTTTTCATCATTGGGTTTCTCACGGCCTCAATGCACATACTCATCACAAAATAAGAGTCTACAAAGGGCCATTCTCTGGCAAAGTGACCTGGCTGGCCATATATGAAATATCCACTTGAACTCATCAAACAAGGCCCTAGATGTACTCTCTCACACTATGTGTAAGGTGTAAGAGAGAACCCTAAACCATATCCAGAATTGTTGTAGCTCGAGCTTTGACCACTGCTGGAACCATATCTTGATCTGAACACTCTGGATCTGTGTTTAAATCCACCTTTCTTGTTACCCTTAGTTCTTCCACTATGATAATTCTAGTTGCCACTACCCATAGTACTCATATAGGGCGTATAAGATGATCCTTCAGCTTCGTTCTTCTTTGCCCTACCTTCATCATCACCTGTATAACTGATCTTTATCTGCCGAGCCCTATCCACTACTACATCAAAAGGTTGGTTCGATAACATGGCCAGGTTTGCATACTTCCTGTCTAGCCCTTTCAGGAATCTCTTCACCTTCATGCTTTTCTGTGGCCACTGCAATAGGGGCATACTTACTCAAATCCAAGAATTCAAATGCATATTCATCCACTGATATGCCATTTTGTCTTAAGGCTTCAAAGGCCCACTGCTTCTGATCTCTGAAGCTTTCTAGTACAAACCTATTTATAAATAGTTCTACAAATTGTGCCCAAGATAGACCCTCAATCTGAGGGAGCACATAATTCATCATCCACTTTCTTAGCACAGGTCCTATCACATGCTATGCACACTTTATCAATCTCCTAACTATCAGCTGCAGCTCCACTGCTGCATGTCTACAAGAGTCTAAAAACCAATATGCATCCTCTATAGTATTATAAGTTCCAAGCTGTAACACCCCTATTTGTATAGCCTGGTATATTTCACTGTTCCGGTGATCGGTGTCGGTCCGGATAATTAAGGGGATTAGAACCACATATAAGACAACTAGGGAAGCCCTGAATATAAATAATTAGTAATTGCCAAATAGTTAAATATAAATAAGAAAAATAGAACACAAGAAATTAAATGAGCCGAGAGTCACAGCGATGGGTGACCTTCTCGGGAAGGACTGCGAGGTCGATTTAAACTCAAATTTCGAACTGTAAAATGTGACGCCGTGGTCCTCAGGACTATTGCGAACACAGTGGAAAAGAGAAAATCACAAAAAAGAATTGTTAAGCTAGTCAAATAATTAGGTCAGAGATTCGAAAGAAATATCGAATTATTTGCAAACCGGATCGAACCGACGAGGGGCAATTTGGTCAATTCACCCCTAGAGGTGACTCATGACCTAACTGTCCAATAAAATATGAGAAATGAAAATTTTGAAATATATAATTAAATTGAAGAAGTTATGGAAAAACAAAAGGAAAAGAAAACAAATTTAATTAAGGATTATGACATCATCATGGTGATATCATACATGAGGTCATAAATAATTTTCATTTATTTGATAATTTGACTAAGTCAATTAGAAGATAAATATACAAAATTAAAGAGACAAAATTCATTTCCTTCCTCTCTCCTCAAGCCGGCCGAACCTCCCTTCTCTCTAAACTCCATGATTTTCCACCATTGATGAGTTATTCAAGCTTGAATAACTTGAATTTCTCCCACAATTCCTAACCTTGAACCCTAGAAAACTTCTAAATTACCCTAGAAAAGAAGATTGAGGGAGAAGAAGAAAGGAGAAAGTGAAAGAATTGGTGGATTGTAAATCAAAGAATTGAGGTTAGTGTTCTTTCTTCATTCTCTCTTTGAATTTATGTTTAAGTAGCTAAGTTACACTTGGAATTAACAAATAAGTGAAAGCAATCAAGTATGTGGACTATGTATAAATTTCGGCTAGCAGTATGTAGGGTTGAGAATGAGTGATTTTGATGCAAATAATGAAGTGGTTAAGTGTAAATGAGTGTATAAGTACTAATTATGCATTTAGATTTCATCAAATGAGCTAAACATGAAAATTAGTGTTTTGGCAACTAGGGTTTGGGAGATAAAAATGTGAGAATTAGCCAAATGATGTGTTTGACCTGGCTTGAGTTGAAAAATGGTCATGTATGACTAATTGTGGTGTGTAGGAAGTGTTGGAATTAAGTTTGAATTCGGATTGCTTATGGTCATTCTACAGGCAGCATGACCAAGGTCCCTTTCAGGGATCAAAACTGAAAATTTACAAACCCAATTGGTGTGAGATCAATTGGGAATGAAACTAGACACAAAATGGCACATTTTTCATTTAGGAATCATGCCCAGAAAGTGACCATAGCATAGTGAACAAATTGGCCAAATCCGAAATTGGGCATACTGTCCTGTACAAAAATGACCAAATAAACAATTTTGCTCATTTGGCCATAACTGGGGCCAGGCATGTCTAAATAACCTGATTTTTATGGCATTAGAAAGGTATGACATAGTACTACAATTTTCATGAAGAACATAAACCCAAATTATGCTCTTAACAAAGTCAGTTAGCCACCCAAAGTTAGTGACCTAAAACTGCCAGAATCAAACTAGTTGCCCAGAAAATCTGGGTTAGACCAATCCGGCAGCCATTTTCAAATGGCTATAACTTGAGCTACAAAACTCCAAATGGAGTGATTCAAAAAGGGAAATAAAGTTAAGACAATAAGGAACAATTTCTATGAAGAAACCTTAGCCAAATTCTAACAACAACATGACCAATGGAATAATGCAAAACAGGACACCAAAACTGAAAATTTGAAATTTTGCCTAAAAGACTTAAAATTTGAGAAAAGAACCAAAACCAACAAATTAGGTAACCAAAATGTGGTATGTGGGTGAAATTAGAATTCCCATACCTATTAAGCCTTAGAACCATACCTATTAAGCCTTAGAAAGTTAACAAATTGACTTGAACAGTATTGTGAATAGTAATCCCGAAACACAAATTTTAAAGAACATCAAGTTTAGCATATTAAAGCTAGGTATAAGTAGATTTGAATTCATTTTTAGATTTATGATTAATTATGATACTGAAACACTGTGAAATTGTATGTTTCAGTTGAAAAGAATACCGGAAAAGAACCAGAGGCATCGAGTCAAGGCCAAGAGGCGACTAGTATAAGGTTTGTGCACAACATCAATATGCTTTAAAATTCATTTACAAAGTGCATGAAAAGTGTATTATACTTTTGCTTTAAATTGTTGAAAGTTTATTTGTGTATGTTTGAAATGGCAATAAATGTTTAGTAAATTGTTAAGATAGTTTTGAAACCACAGTGTCATGACCATATATTTGAATACCTCACTAGCATGACTAGTGGGGGAAATCAGTTTCGAATTTTGATTCCTTCTCTGGCTGAAGTGTTGAGGTGTGTGCCAGTAGAAGAAGAAAAAGAATGGGTTCCTATATATTTGAGCTAGCTAGCCTTATGATGTGACTTCTCATAAGTCTATGGCTATTGAGATTAATATGTTTCGAATGGCATGATATAACTGTGTATTTTTATGAAATTTGTTTTGAGACTTTCGAAATGAAATTGTTTGGATTAAAATCTTATAAATCATGTTTTGAATTTGTATCTCATGTTCAGTTTAATTTTTGAATAAATATGATTTAAATTCTACATAAATATTATTTTAGTATGTTGTACACTACTGAGTCATAGCACTCAGCGATGGCTGTTATTGCTGTCGCAGATATAGAGACTAGAGGAGCAGCAGAGTGAGCTGTTGAGGATTGTGGAGCCACCTTCCCTGAAGTTTCATCGGGTATATTTTATACCCTAATTGTAATAATTATTTTGATGTATGTAAATGTATGTACATGTAGAACTGGTCATGAGCAGTTGTATAAAGTTTGTAATAATTTTAGTTTAGATTTTTCTAATGTAAATTCGGGTTTGATGAATGTAAATTATTTTAACTTTAATGAAATATGAATGAAATTATTTTGTTTTAATTTGAATGAAATTACTTAGTATTATTTTTGATGATATTTGACTTGGAAATTATTGATGTGAATTTTGGAGTTTGAAAAATGATGTTGAATTTGTTGTGGTGGATGTTAAAGTTGTTGAGTTGATGAGATAAATCATTGGAAGTGTTTTTTTTTCAGGTATTTAAAGAACTGTTTTATCAAAATACAGATGACACTCTGCCAAAATTTTTCTGAAATTTGTGAAAAAATAAAAAGGAAAAAAAATTTTAACTAGTTTACAAACTCTAATTAAATGTTTTAATTCCTATTAGAAAATGCTCACCACTTCTAAAAAGTAAGAGAATTGTTTTAAAATCCCTTGTAGGGTACTTAATGAGTTATCCGTAGGTGAAGTTCGGTAGTTCATTAGGTATTCTACGGGATCATGTTATGCTTTACAGAGGGGTAAGGTGTGACACAAGCACCAACTTCTTAAAATTTATTATCTGCTTATATGGTTCAGTTATCTAAACAAGGGGTTGCTACTGTGAAGGGTGAACCATGTATTGGGCTATCATGTCTATGGTCCTCTGTAGACCTACCAGGGTAGCTACATTGGATCTATAGGGCCTTGGGCCATAAACAACTATTTCTTGGTTCTAGCTGCTCTTCCACCTGAGCAACCCTAGGTCTCTTACGATGCCTCATTGGGTCGGGTGCCTCATCTTATGCCGATACCTCATCTGGCACTTCTAGCTCTGGTGTTGTGATGGCTCTCCTACCTTTATGCATTCCTCTTAAAATTTAGCTGTATCAGCCCACAAAAACAAAACAACACACTATACATATTTACATAATAAAAAACACACATCGATACACAAGGCAGAAACTAGATGCAATGATGACAAGGCAAAGATAAGTATGGACCCTATACTCCTCATGTGACCTCCTAAAAGACTCTTTACTTTCCCATGAATCCAGAGCCTAAGCTCTGATACCAACCTTGTTATGACCTAAATTATGGGTCAGACTGACACTAGGCTCACTCAAGTCCTAGTGCCGGTCTGGCCCATAATTTGGATCAACATAAGGCCTCTAAAGCTCGTAGTAAGCCTAACTATTCCTAACTTAACTATAAGGCCCATCACTATAGTCCAATTTCAAGAAAATAAATGGATAGATTCCGGCCATAAATTAAACTATCCTATGGAGAGTTTTTAGCTCATCTGACCTATAAACACTAAATATATCAATTTGGAGAACTCAGTTCACCCTCATAATCCTCAAGGCAAGTAAATAATAAAATAGGAGCTCAGCTTCCTCGTCAATAGTAATTACTCATCCGATACATTCCAACAGGACAAAAAATGATGCTTACAATATCAAAAGAAATAAATTATTATAGTCCCAAGTCAGATCAAACACTTCTAGCACATGTGGAGTTCTAGGTTATAAATCAAGAAAATAAAACATAATTAAACTGCTGCTGGTGAACTTGTGAGAAAGGAAGCAGGCTATTCACAAAAAGACCCTCTTGTAACCTAGAAAAATAGGATAAACAGGAGTGAGCGTTTAACTCATAGAGTAAGATATTGATTTTAAATATAATTTCTATAACTATCTAATTCTAATGCATCCTTAAATATGAAATGCAACATACATGGATAATTCCAGATAAATCAAACAATATTCACACAAAAGATAATTTGGAGCACTCACACACCCATGTGTCAAATCAATATACAAGTACATATATGGGAGCTAATCCCCTATACAGCTCTCTTAATTCCAACTTCTGCCAACGAGATCAACTCGAACTGGACCTTTGCTTAGTAATCCAAATGTAGGGGTCAGTGAGATCGACTCAAAGCCATACTCACACCGACTTATTCACGAAAAGGATTAGATCCTAATAAGTCAAGCTCCAGCCACGACTGCCGGTCCTATCCATGTCCATACTCACACCACACGCATGTCGACACACGCAAACAGCTCTAAATTACCATAAAGCAACATCTACAACAATTTCATCATATAATTATGTAATATAAAGCGTGCCTAGTAATTAACTATATACATATATTTATAAGTGAATGCATGAACATCGGTACATAAGGCAGAAACTAGATGCAATGATGACAAGGCAAAGATGAGTATGGACCTTATACTCCGCATGTGACCCCCTAAAAGACTCTTTACTTTCCCATGAATCCAGAGCCTAAGCTCTGATACCAACTTTATCATGACCTAAATTATGGGACAGACTGACACTAGGCTTACCTAAGTCCTAGTGCCGGTCTGGCCCATAATTTGGATCAACATAACACCTCCAAAGCCCATAGTAAGCCTAATTATTTCTAACCCTACTATAAGGCTCATCACTATAGTCCAATTTTAAGAAAACAAACGGATAGATTTCGGCTATAAATTGAATTATCCAATGGGGAGTTTTTAGCTCATCTGACCTGTAAACACTAAATATATCAATTTGGGGAACTCAACTCACCCTCATAATCCTCAAGGTAAGTAAATAATCAAATAGGAGCTCAGCTTCCCTGTCAAAAGTAATTACTCATCTCATACATTCCAACATGACCAAAAATGATGTTTACAATATCAAAAGAAATAAATTATTATAGTCCCAAGTAAAATAAAACACTTCTAACACATGCGGAGTTTTATGTTATAAATTAAAAAAATAAAACATAATTAAACTGCTGCTGGTGAAACTGCTGCTGGTGAACCTGCGAGAAAGGAAGCAGACTATTCACAAAAAGAACCTCTTGTAACCTAGATAAATAGGATAAACAGGAGTGAGCATTCAACTCATAGAGTAAGATATTGATTTTAAATATAATTTCTATAACCATCTAATTCTAATGCATCCTTAAATATGAAATGCAACATACATGGATAATTCCCAATAAATCAAACAATATTCACACAAAATGTAATTTGGAGCACTCACACACCCTCGTGTTAAATCAATATACAAATACATATATGAGAGCTAATCCCTTATTTAGCTCTCTTATTTCCAACCTCTACCAGCGAGATCAACTCGAGCTGGACCTTCACTTAGTAATCCAAATGTAGGGGTCAGTGATATCAACTCAAAGCCGTACTCACCCTGACTTATTCACGAAAAGGATCAGATCCTAGTGAGTCAAGCTCCAGTCGCAACTACCGATCCTATCCATATCCATACTCACACCGTGCGGATGTCGACACACGCACATAACTCCAAATTACCATAAAGCAACATTCAAAGCAATTTCATCATATAATTATGTAATATAAGGCGTGCCTAGTAATTAACTATATACATATATTTATAAATGAATGCATGAACATGGCTTAAATATATAATAATATTGATATTATAAATTAAATCAATATCTACTCACAGATCAATCAGAAATTACTATGGCAGTTGGACGGAGGAAAAAGGTTGACTCTGATCACTTAAATAATTATATTACAAATTCATCAACATTAATTCAAAACAAGGATTTAAAGACTCAAAAGACACCCTAATTTATACGAGAAATTTGGCAGAGTTTTTTCTGTACGTAGGACCTACCTAACCTACAAAGTAGCTCAAACAACACTTCTAAGACCACAAACCTTAAGCCCACATCTCAACAATATCACATGGCCCTTCCTGGGCCTACCAAACCAAACAAATCTCAACTAATCAGATAATTTAGCTATAGGGCTTAAAACTAACATTTTTCAAAAACCATCCAAATTAACTTTAAAAATTCTATAAACTTGACCTGTGGTCCTTAACAATACTATAAGACTATTGCAAAAGGAATCATTATTTTTCAGCTACCTATGAATATTTTATGAATTTTATTCTAAACTCGGTATTAGGCAAAAAGGACAACTTGGAGTTTGGGTTTATCTTTGCTAGTTTTGACACCTGGAATGTGTTCCAAGTGTCTGAAAATGGCGAAAAGGATTGTAATATTGACCCACTTCTGAAGTAGGTTTGGCAGCCCATCTGTCCAGCTCGAAATTGCAGTTTTGAGCATTGATGGAATTTCCATAAAATGAAAGTACCTACATGAAGCCCACAACATCAAGAGTTAGAATATAATTTCTATTTAATTAAACAAGCTCTTTAAAGGCTCGAAAAACACTGCAAAGCTCATGAGACCCATTGAATTTTCAGTGTTGGAAAAATTTGAAATTTATACCGTTGCGAAGCTCTAGCCGAGTAAAGCATGCTGGTACTCTTAGAATTACCATGAGATTTTCGGTTTGAGAGAAATATAGCCTAAAAGTCAAAATAGGCTAAAATTTATCGGGCTTGATTTGGACAAACCACTCGATGAAAATTAGTGTTTTAGGTGTCTATGAAAAGCTCTTGACATGTAAAATAGATTGGGGATTGGACCTGGTTCAATTGGTAGTCAGATCCGTTGAAATTAGTCCAGGAAATCCAAATGGCGTGTGCATGTATGGGTTCCTTTGGGCGCATTTTTTGGCGATCTGGAGGGCGGTTGGCGGCAAGGAAGGGACCTGGAGGGGCGCCGGTGAGGGGGAAGTAGGGAAGGGTGGCCAGCCGGCAAGGGGGAGGGAGGAGGAGAGAGAAAAGAGAAGAAGAAAGGGAGGAGGTGGTGCACACGGGGAAGGGAAGGGAAGGGGGAGGGAAAAAGAAGGCTGGTCTGATTCGATTGATAAGATTCGACCCTATTCAATTCGGTTTGTTCGATTTAAAGAACCTGAAATTTAATTTTTACTCTGCCTTGGGACTCAAAATGAAGCCTAAAAATTCTGAAAAATTATAAAAAATTTAGAAAAATTTATGAAGTCTAAATATATTTTTAAACTTACCACGTGATCATTAAATTAATTTTTGAAAATCGATAAAATTAATTATCTCGAAAAATCAAAACCCAATTTTGAAAACCCAGAAAAATCAAATTAATTCTCATAATATTTAATATAAGAAAATATTATAATATTAACATAAAATAATTAATTAAAAATTCGGGGTGTTACAATTTAGATTTCTTTATATGATCAATAAAGTATTCACTTATCATTCGAGAATCTAATATCTTTTTATGTAGATTATAAATTCTTGCCTCTGCTCAACAACCCAAACATGCAGGTTCCTTAAACTAGATTTTCTTTCAGTCCACAATTCATAAGGTGCTTCTGAGACTAACTTACTAGGAATCCTATTTAATAAGTATATAACGGTTTTAAGTGCATATATCCGTATAGGTAAAAAAGAGTTACTCATCATACTCCTAACCATATCCATTAAAGCCTGATTTCACCTTCCAGCCACCTCATTTTATTAAAGAGTACTTGGCATAGTATACTATACATATATGCCACGACTTTTAAAGAACTTTACAAATGAAGCAGAACATAATTTCCCAATTCATTATGTTTTTTATAGTATTCACCACATCTATCTAACCTTATTATTTTGGGGGAATTATATAATATAAGGACTATTGGACCAAAATTACCAAAACAGGGTGTGTTGTATAAAAATTACGAAAGAGGGGTGAGCTGCACATAAACATTGGTGAAGTAGGTGTCCAACGTGCAGGAAGCTAGTTTAATTAGTGTCTAGTTTAATTAGCGTCTCGCATGGGACGCGACACCAATTAAACTAGTGTCCCACATGTTGGCACGCTAGTTTAATTAGTGTACCATGCAGGATGCAATCAAACTGACATCCCAACATGCAGCAGCCCCCAATTTCCATTTCGTCTTAATTTAAATTTTGTACTAAAATTTATTCTGTATACAGAAAAAAAATTGAAAATATAATTCTAAACATAAAAAATGAATGCTTTTATATAATAATTAAGTAATTATAGAAAAAGTATATTCACAAAATATTGATAATGTACAAAAATTAAGAAACTAAATAAAATCCATTGCTTTAATATATTAAATTTAAAGTCACGTGAGATTGAAAAAATGGTAAAAAAAAATTATTATCCTCAATTAAATTAATTTTCATTATATATTAATTTTTATTCTTATCATAATTATGGATAATTTATTTTCTTGATAACAATTATTAAATTTAAGTATTAAAAGAAATTAAATAATTATATATTATATGTGACCATTTATAACAACATATAATTTAAATATTTTAATTGTTTTTTACTAGTACCAAATTAAGTTATTAAAATTTAGTACTAAATTAGATTGCAATCTCTTATAAAATTTTTAGTTTTTAATAACGTATGGGTTGCACTGTGCAATCTCTTATAAAATTTTGAACTTTGGGTGCTAATATTTATTAATGTCCCATGCATATGCATGCCAATAATATTAACATTCCACATTATGCCAAATTGTCCCTTTTTGTGAGATTCTTCTGTTGTGAGGTGACTTGAGCCTTGCATGCCATTATGAATGGTGTTCCCATTCACTTGAGCCTTGCACGCCATTATGAATGGCATCCATTTTGCATTTTGACGTGACAATATAACAGAGAATCTCTGCAAAGGCTCTACAGAAGCACCGCACGCTAGTTAAATTAGTTTTCCATCTCCAGATGCCAATACTGTTAGCTTCTTGTGCTCCGCCTGCTCGTCATACTAGAGTCCCCATGGCACAGCTTTCGAACTCAACAAACTTCACATTATTTTGTAATATCTGTGGATTACACCTTGTTTCGATAATTCTAGTCCTATAGTACCCAAGTACGGTAAAAAGCTCATATTTTTTACTTTCTATCCAATTACCTTTCAATCTCATTTGTATACACTTTAAGTGCATTTATTGATTAAGATTTTTCATTAAATATATTCATAATGTAAATATTATCAATAAAGGTGATAAAATACTTTTCTTCACCAGAAGATGGAGCATCAAAAGGCCCACATATATTAGTGTATATTATTTCAAGAAGCTTACTGCTTCTTGTGGCTTGTTTTTTATTGTGTTTTGTTTGCTTTCCCTTAATGCAATCCATACACATCAAGATCTGTAATATCTATACTCGGTAGAATCCCATTCTTTATTGACCTTTCTAATATTTCTTTGGGTATGTGACTCAAATGCTTATTCCAAAAAAAAAAGAAAAAAAGCAAAATTCTCATTCAGTCTATTATGCTTAATTCCAATATTGCTATAAGTGACATAAAACGACTCAATAAAATTATCAAGTTTTAGTCTATATAGACCATCAATAAGAATTCTAGAAATAATAATGAAATTATCATTATTATTAAATAAACTGAAACATCCGTGTCCAAACTTAACATTAAATCCAAATTCATTAAGTTTTGAAACAAAATGACATTCCTAAAAATTGAAGGCGCATAGAGGGCCTATAATAGGTCTAAGTTATAACCATTATCTAAGACCAAATGATAAGTCTCTATGTCTTCAATTAGAGCTTTCATACGGTTTCCCATATAGGAAGTCTTAGTTGGGTTTGTGATTTGGATTGTAAGGAATCATTTTATTATATTGGATACATAAATAGTAGCACCAAAATCAAGCCACTAAGCATTATTAGGAACTTCAAATAAGTTTAATTTGAAACATACATAAGCATAAAGATTATCTTTCTTTTCAAATCAAGATTTATGTAATAGACAATCTTTCTGATAGTGTCCTACTTTCATACCAAAGTGACACTTATCTGCCATTTATTTCTTTTTCTCAACTTGAGTAACTTTTGAAGATCCTTTCTTTTTTTTTTTTCTTAAACTTTTAGGCTTTAAGTCCTTTATCAGCTTCTTAACCCATATTGTTGACATAATGAGTCCCTTAACTCTCTAATCTTATTTTCTCCTGAACTAACTTACTAGCCAATTCATTAACATTCCATTTATCCTTAATAGTATTGTAATTAATTTGAAATATCTCATATTCAGGACGTAATGAGTTCAAAATGAACTACGCTAAGAAGGAATCATCAACCGTCATCCCTAATGTTTCTAGCTTTGCTGCAATATCATTCTTTCTAATAATGTGCTTTTGTATGTTCTTCGATCTATTATACTTCATGGTCATGAGTTATGCTATTAGAGTACTAACGAGTAACTTAAATGTATAATGGAACCTATTTTTTTTGTATTTTCAATTTGTGAAATTTTAGCTTTAATGTTATTGGCAATATTGATTCGTAAAAACATAAGGTCAATCTATTTAACTATTCCCATCACTTATGGTATAACTCTTCTTCCTTAATACTTGTATCCATAATAGTAGCGAGTTCAGGCCTGTTTGGCATTACTGTTGAAACTGCTGTTAAGAAAATCCATTTTTTTAAATAAATTAGTTAGAGAGTATTAAAAAATAATTTAAAATTAAATTTAATAAGTTTTAGTTATAAGAATACTAAAATAACAAAATAACTTTTTCCAAACTACTTTTTTTAACAATATCTAAAAATGATATTTTTATTCAGAAAAGCAGTATTAACCTTCTAAACGCAATGTCAAACAGACACTTAGTCTTTTAATAATGGCAAGTCAAGTTCCAAGACAATTGTATGAAACTTGACTTGCTCACACTATTAAAAGAAGTTCAACCCATTAAAACAATAACATATTAAGTTTGCGAATGAAGAAAAACATCTACAATATGATGTTTATATGCTTAAAATAGATTCAAGTAACTTTAAACAATTAGAGTATATTATAGTTTTCCTTTGGGTAGTACTATAATCTATTATCTAAATTAAATGCCTTTAGACTTGATTGGACAATAATTAACTTACATAAAATGTACATGTTGTCTTTGAACATTCAATAAATATTTGATAAAATATTATTGTCCTTATAATCTCACTATTCAAACAATAATTGATTTACCTTTAGGTAAAATCTTTAAGCTCTAATGATTAGTGGGTATCAATCAATCCATTTTTCTTCATAGGCATCTATGAGCATGGATAATTGATAATTTTTACATGCATGTAAACATCATTCATAGTTTAGACTTTGGTGACTAACATACTATTATTTTTATTTTATTTTGACTTGGCCACTTTAGTGACTAACAAACTAAAATAAATGTCATAAGACATGCATATAAATTTTATTTCTTAATAAACATAATATATAATCAATAATTAGGTTTAACTATAATTCTTTATTAGATTGGGTAGATAACATAATTTAATTTCTTTAATGGGAAAATATTAAATTCCCCTTATAATATAAAATTATATGTTAATCTAATCTCATATAGAGTTTGGGTCAAACTTTAATAATAATAATAATAATAATAATAATAATAATAATAATAATAATAATAATAATAATAATAATAATTTTTAATCTTTATTCTATCAACATGATTTTCCATGAACTTCTCATGGGTGAACCTCAATTTCATGATATCGATATTCGGCCAACCTTATTATTATTTTTAATTATTAAATTCATTTCTCTTAGGAAAGCTTATTCCCAAACTTTAATTGTCTTATTCCCAAACTTTAGTTGTACAACATAATTTTCATAGTGTTCTTCATTCCATGGCCAATTATTATTTGACCAAACTTAATTAATTAACTTTTTTAATTAATCATTTATAATTAATTCATGATCTTCAACTTTCAAGATCTATATTGTAATTCTACCCAAATCTAACAACAAGTAAGAACATTAACATTATGTTCATCATCATAAATATAATGGAGAAATTTAATTATTCAAAATTTAAGGCTCTGATATTACATGTAAAATAATTCTTAATAGATTATAACAATCATAAACATAATGTGAATCACAAACATAAGATTCAACTATCACTCTAATAATGGATCTTGAATAAATAAATTCTGGATAAATTTCAATAACTGTCCCTGAACTTATATAGTTGTAATACTACAGTCCTTCAACTTTGAAATGTAACATAAAACCCCATAAACTTTCAAATTTTACGCAGTAAAATCCCTATAACTTTCAATTACTGATTTTTCAGTTAGAAACTGATGTGAACAGTTCTTGCATAGCGCTTAGTCAATATTTCTCTTTTCTCTTATGCAAAATGTAAAATTATTCTCTCTACACGCAAAAAATTATTCTGTCTACAGAGAGAAAAATGATTCAACTTACACATGGCTTGAGAGAGAAAAGAGAAATACTAATTAAGTTTCATGCTGGAACTGTCTAGGTCAGCATCTAACTGAAAAACCGGTAATTAAAGGTAAAAGGGATTTTACTGTGCAAAATTTAAAAGTTGATGGGGTTTTATATTATATTTTTAAGTTAAGAGACTGTAATGTTACAACTAGATAAGTTCAGGGACAGTTGTCAAAATTTATCCATAAATTCTTATGGATCTAGAAAGTGTACCTGATGTGGAGTTTAATTGAGTCATGATAATAATTGAGAGAAACCCTTTGATTTAATAAATTGATTTCTCCCCATTGACGCTTCTTGATTTACACACAAAACTTTAGTAATAAAATACTTTCTTGAGATGATTATAATATCTCTGACTTTATAAAAAAGAATGTGTGTGTAACCTTCTGGATAGAGAGAGGAACAACTTATATATATCTTTAAAGTTTAATCCAGTACATCTATCAAGTAACCCATATACGATTAGGATTTACTTTAGTTAAAGTAATCATTGTACAATTAGGATTTGTATTAATTAAAATAAATATCAATTAATATCGAGTCACATTAAATGAACTGATTTTGGCCGATTCAATTTTTTAAAGTCATGGGTAAAACCTTATACTATATATATACATTTTAATTAGTTTTGCACAAATCTCGAAATAAATATCTAATTTAATAATTGTTAAATTCGTTCTTATATAAACTCGAATTTATAGTAGATATACCCATAATCTATATAATAGAGCTTCTTATTGAAGTCAAGTTAACTTCAGTAAAGGGAAAGTAAAGAGAAACGGAAATTAAAGAGAAGAGAAAAGAAAAAAAAAATTAATTTCCTTTATATTGTTTATATAGATTATTAAAATAGGAGAGAATATAATTTTTCCCTTAAAAGGAAAGAGAATAAATAACTATTACACCTTCATTTTTTTCTAATGTCGAAGGATATGTAAGTAATTTTAACATAAATAACATGTTTATTTTCACATTTCTCCCTAGTTCATTTTAATTTATAAGAAAATATTTTAGATCAATTAAGGGAATTTGAAAAATATAATTTCTCTTCTTTGAAAAATATAATTTCTTTTCTATCCTCCTCTTTTCTCTGCTTTATTTAATATCCAAAAACGAGAAATTGTAAAAGTCAATTTTCTTTTCTTTTCTCTCCACTTTCCTCAATATAGGCAAAGGGTAAAATCACATAGGGGCAGCAAAGGTTGATACACAATCTATTGGGAGGACAGATTTGTCATTGTCCTCGAAAGCCAAAAGATTTATCGCTTTCCAAATGGACGAGGCCATCACACAGAAAAGCTTCATAATTATGATTTCTCGCGAATTCCTGCTACTATAAAACCACTAGGCAAAAGAATATTGCTTTAAATCTTGAAGACACAGAGGGCAAATTGAATACCTACGAAGCCACCTCACAATCTCTCAAGACATATATCCCCAAGCCACAGCAGCAACATAAAAGATCAATATCCGTATTTTCCTCCTTGCCAAAACAGTTGATGTAGGAAGTGAAGAGTGACAGGGCCTACAAGAAAAATGGCAAACTTTGGCATGGACAAGTCAGAACTACTAAGGGCCATGACCCTCAATCTTTGTCAATTTTTTCATTTCACATGTATAGTAATTTAATGGATAAATCAATATATATATATATATATATTAAAGCTAAAATATATAAATAGACTCACAAAATTATGTCACGTATTTAAAAAGGTAACTTAAAATTTTATTATTTATTATTTATTTAGTACAACTATTATTAACATCTATTGACATATGTGCCACTTAGCAAAAGGTGTCACCTATTTAAACTAATTTTATTTGAAAATATAAAATATTTAGAATTTAAATAGTATAAAATATTAAAATTTTTATTTTAACTAACTTTTTATAACTTTTTATCTTCTTTTAATTATTAGTTATAAAAAATATTTAAAATTTAAAAAATAAAAAATATTTATTAAACAAAAAATATTAGATAGTTCATTTATCTAATTATTCAAAAATATCTTCTTTTAATTATTAGTTATATAAATATTTAAATTTAAAATATTGGATAAAAATTTTAATCCAATAGCAGAAGAATTCGAAGGGGAATGAGATTTAGAAGAGATTTATAAACTTAATTTCATATTCATAATTTATTATGCATAGCTTTGCATGGGTAGTTGATTATGTAGTTATCTGCATTTTTTTTTTTAACATAATTAATTAAGTCAAAAGAAAATAGAAAAGAATTTTAATGATATCGTGGAAAAATCTTAATTGTTTTAATTTACAAATAAGTTGTAAATTTAATTCCAGCAATAACAAAATTTTAGTATGATTATAAAAATATAAAATATAAAAAATAATCTGTGCAATATACAGATAATATGACCAGTTATAATTTTTTTATTTTAATTCAAAATAATTTTCTCCCTCAATCTGGATTATGTCAATAATGTAATCCTCCCATTAAAAATCATTACATTTTTTGTTATTTAAAATGAGAAACTAATTTGCTTAAAAAAAAAAAGTTACAAACTAATTAAAAAATATAAGATATATTACAATTTGTCCTCTCAAGTTTTTCAAATATCACAAATTAATTTCTCTAATTTTAATTTGAAATAATTACTAATTTTATTTTGTTAACAAAATAATCCCTCAGTTTAAATTAGAAACCATGTTTATTTTGGTCATTCAACCTTTCATTAATAGAAATATATCTAATTTAAATGAAGTAACCAATATATTAATGGAATGAAATATAAGGGATGCAACTGTTTCAAATTATAATAAAGTGGATAACTTATAGTTTTTGAAAAATCTCAGAAGGCAAATTATAATTTACCTTAGTTAGCCCTCTCAAATCTTTTTAATAATAATAATAATAATAATAATAATAATAATAATAATAATAATAATAATCAAACTTTATTAATTTAAATGTTCAATTTAAGAATTATTTTCCTTTTATAAGATAGCTATTTAAAGAAGTGAATTTTAAAACAATAATAATGATAAAAATAATTTTTTTATAAGTAATAGAAATTCATTTTTAATGAATTTATATTCAATTTTATTAATTTTTATCTTCAATTTCACTCTCACCCAGTAAGCTTTTACTTTAATATTTACTAGTATAATCATTTTATTCTTTTCTGCATTAACTAGTTTATCTAAACCTTAATAATCTAAACCTTAATACTAAGTATTTGTAACACCCCTAATTTTTAAATTTATTATTTTGTGGGTAAATATTAATATTTTATTTTATTTAAATTTTGAGAAATTATTTGAAATTTTTCGGATTTTAGAAATCGGGTTTGATTTCCCGAAAATATAAAACTTTGATGATTTTTAAAAATTAATTTAAAGACCACGTGGCAAAACTAAAATATATTTGGACTCTACGAATTTTTTTCAGTTTTCTGGAATTTTTTCGAAATTTTTGGACCTCGTTTTGGTCTCAAGGCAGAATAAAAATTCAATTTCGGGTACCTTGAATCGAACCGGCCGAATCAAACCGGACCGGATCGGACCGGTCGAATCGGACTGGCCCATTTTCTTCTTTTTCTTTCTTCCCCGCTCGTTCCCGTCTCTCTTCCTCTCTCTCTCGTTTTCTCTATCCTCCCTCCTCCCTTCGCCGGCCAGCTACCACCCAACCCTCCTCAGCTCACTGGCGCACCTCCAAGCCGTTTCCCTGCCGCCGGCCGACTCTCCAGGCGGCTGGAAGCGTCGCGTGAAGCTCCTCTTGGGCGCGCGCGTCGTTTCACCTTCCCAGCCAAAATCTGGCCAATCTGGCCACCAATCGAACCGGGTCTTGTGTCAAACCTCATCTACACCTCGAGAACTTTCCATAGACACGAAGAACACCAAAATCCATCGAGTGGTTTGCCCAATTTTTGTTCGGAAAGTTTTAGCCCATTTCGACTTTTGGGCTAGATTTCTCGCAAATCGTGAACCACACGAGAAAATCGAGAGTACCGGAGTGCTCCACTCGTCGAGAGCTTCGCGGCAATATAAATTTCGAAATTTTTCGACACTATTTTTTGATGAGTCCCAAGAAACTTTGTAGTGTTTTTCTGAGTACTAAATGAGCTTAGAAAATTCCATAAAAATTATATACTAACCCCCGTGTTGTGGGCTTCGCGTAGGTACCTTCAATTTGTGAAAATTCCACAGTTGCTCGGATCTGTAATTTCGAGGCCAGACAAACCGGCTACCAAAAAAGTCTTGAAATTGGATCGAGATTTTGGCTACCCCACCGTTGTCAGACGTCCCAGGGTCGGAATCGGCATAGATAAACCCGAACCTTATTTTTTCTTAATTATCTAGTGCTTAAATTGGATTAAAAATTCATAAAATATTCGTGGTGGCTTAGAAAATTATAATTCTTTTTGCATTAGCTTAGTAATAATGCTAAGGACCGCGGGGCAAAGTTTTAGAATTTTTAGAGTTCATTTGGGTAGTTTTTGGAAAAGGATTAATTATAAGGACTAAATTGTAATTTTACACATTGTGACTATTGACTGTTTGGATGAGCCTAGGAGGGGTCTTGTGATGTGATTTGAGTTGTGATTGCATGATTGGCGGATATAGAAATGCGTTTTAAACTCTTTTGCAGGTTGGGTAGGTCCTAGGTATAGGGGAGACTCTGCTAGATTTTCGGCACGACTTAGGACATCTTTAGTCTTTTCTTAGTTTGTATTGAGTCAAATGTATTAAATAATTATAATAAAATTGTCAGGTGAGCCGAGACAGCCTTCCTCCTCCGCTCAGCCGCCACAGTGACTTCGGTTGAGTTTGTGAGTAAAATATTAATTTTAATTGTAATTTCGATATTATTATATGTTCAAGCATGCCCATGCATCACTTATAAATATGCATCTATGTAGTTAAACACTAGGCACGTTTTATATTCCATTCATAATTGTTAAAATGCCATGGATGTTGTTATGGTAATTTGGAGCAGTGTGCGTGCGTTGGCATGTGTGTGGTGTGGTATTGGATATGGACAGGACGGATAGACACGGCTTAAGATCTTCACTGGGACCCAGTCATTCGGGGTAGACATGGCTTGAGTTCTTCGTTGGGACCCCGTATTTGGTTTATTAAGCGAAAGTCCGGCTTGAGTTCTTCGCTGGCAGATGTTGGATTAAGAGGGCTGTATAGGGGATCAGCTCCCATATATGTATTGTTTGACATTATCGGGTGTGTAAGTGCTCCAAATTACCTTTTTGTTGTTACTTCACAGGGTGCATTAGCTTTAGATAGCTATAGAGATTATGGTTAAAATTGATATTTTACTCTCTGAGTCGAACGCTCACTCCTGTTCATCTATTTTTTCAGGCTACAGGAGAATTATTTGTTGTGGTTAACCTGCTCTTCTTCTTCACAGGTCCATTAATAATATTTAATATATTTTGTACAATTGAGTTAAATTTTTAGACTCCGCATGTGTTAGAAGTACTTACTTTATTTTGGGCCTGTATTATAAAAGTTATGTTGGACCTGTAAACTTATTAAAGGCATGTATAGTTGGACTAGATGAGGGAGCCAAGCTCCCATTTATTTTTATGGCATTATGATTATGTGGAGGGTGAGTTGAGCTCCCCAGATGATTATATATTATGTTTACAGGTCGGGTGAGTTGAAAACTCCCCGTTGTATGGTCCATTTTATGGCTGAACTCTGACCAATTGAATTCTTAAAATTGGGCCTAAATGGGCCTTAAGATTAGGCTAAGGAATAGTTAGGCTTACTACGGGCCTCGGAGGCTTTAGGCTGGCCTAGGTCCTAGTGTCGGTCCAGCCCATAGGTTGGGTCATGACAAATGTATTATCAAAGCTTAGGCTCCAGATTCATAGGGAATATTTTTCTAAAGTGTTGGGAAGAGTCTAATAGGAGTCACATGCGGAAAATAGGGTCCACATTCGTCTTTGCATTGTCATCTTTGCTTCTAGTCTCTGCATTATATAATTGTGTGAAATATGAGTCTATAGAGCTGTGTAACATGCTGTTTTGAATTTTGTGGGCTAATGCTGCTGAATTTCAGGAAAATGCGTAGAACCAGAAGAGCTGCCACTACACCAGAATTAGATGTGCCCGATAAAGTGTCGGCACAGGATGAGGCGCCTGCTCCGAGGAGGCGGGTTAGGAGGCTTAGAGCTGCTCAAGTAGAGGAGCAGCCACCACCAGTTCAGGAACAGTCTTTTGAGGCTCCGGGTCCCATGGACCCAATGGCAGCTACTCTAGCTAGTTTGCAGAGAACCATCGATATGATGGCACAGTATATGATTCACCCCCCGCAGCAGCAGCAATCCACCGCACCAAGAGGGAAACCTTACAAACAGATAATAAATTTTAGGAAGTTGGTGCCTGGTACTTATGATGTGTCAGATGATACTTATCGGTTTTTAGATTCCTGCAGACAGGTAGGAACAGAGTTGCAGTTGACTGATAGGAGACTTATAGAGTGTGTGCAGCATGTCATGGGGCCTATGCCTAGACAATGGATGAATGACTACATATTACCTAGGATGGAGGGTTTGTCATGGACCCAGTTTGTGGAACTGTTTATCAACAGGTTTGTGCCAGAGAGTTTCAGAGATTAAAAGTAGTGGGCCTTTGAGGCCTTAAGGCGAGATGGCGAGCGTAGATGAATATGTTCTGAGAATTTGCAGGCGGCAGTATGCCCCTACAAAGGGCTGGCTGAAACTATGAAGGTGAAGAGGTTCCTAAATGGGCTGGACATGAGGTATGCAAACTTGGCCATGATGTCTGATCAGTCTTTTGATGTGGTAGTTGATCGAGCCAGACAGATAGAGATTAGCTATACTGTAGATGACAGCGGAAGGGCAAAGAAAAATAGAGCAGAGGGTTCTTCGGGTGTTCCCCACATGGGTACTACTGATAGTGGTGGCCAAAGTAATTACAGAGGAAAAAATAGGAACAAGAAGAGTGGTTTTAGACACAAATCTTGAGGATTCAGACCAGGGTACGGATCCAGCAGTGATCACAGTTCGGGATACAGTAGTTCTGAGTCTGGTTCAGGATCCTCCTTGGCACCCTGCGCACAGTGTGGAAGAGGACATTCAGGACCTTGTTTGATGGCATGAGGATTATGTTTTAGGTGTGGCCAACAAGGTCACTTTGCTAGGGAATGCCCTGTGTTCAGTGAGCCGCAGATGGGGTCACAGGGTTCTGTTGCGAATGTTCCTCGTCAGTTGTATCCTGGTGCTTCGGTATGGCGGTGATCGATTCGATGGCAGGCCGAGGACAAGGAGGACGTGGATTTGGAGGCAGGTCAAGAGGTAGAAGTCAATATCAGGATTCTGCAATGCAGGGTAGGAGTCAAGCTCCGGTTTTCACCTTAACCCACCAGGATGCTCAGGCTTCCAATGCAGTTGTGGCAGGTATTCTTCTAGTCTGTTCCTATGAGGCTCGTGTATTGATAGATCCGGGTGCTACGCACTCATTTGTCTCTCCTATTTTTGCTATGAGATTGCGTAGGAACCCTACAACCTTAGAATGCCCTTTGTCTGTAGCTACCCCGCTTAGCGACAACATAGATGTAGATATGGTTTTTCCAGGTAGCCCAGTGGTAGTAGATGGAAGAGTCCTCCCCGCAGATTTGGTTCCTTTACCGGTAATGGATTTTGACATGATCTTGGGGATGGATTGATTGGCAACTCATTATGCCACTTTAGACTGTAGGAACAAAAAGGTGTATTTCTACATACCTGGTATGGAAGAGTTTAGCTTTGATGGTGACAGGAGCTTGGCTCCATATAATTTGGTGTCAGCAATTAGTGCTAGAAAAATGTTGAGGCGTAGATGTCAAGGGTATTTGGCATTGATGAGAGATACATCTGTAAAAGGTGTCAACATGGAGAATGTTCCTATTGTCAGAGAATTCATGGATGCCTTCCCAGAGGAGCTTCTAGGGTTACCACCAGGAAGGGAGATAGAGTTCTGCATTGACGTTATGCCGGGTACGAACCCTATTTCTATGCCACCTTACAGGATGGCCCCAGCAGAGATGAAAGAGCTAAAGGAGAAGTTACAGGAGCTTTTGGACAAGGGTTTCATACGTCTGAGCACTTCACCCTGGGGCGCTCCTGTTCTATTCGTGAGGAAGAAAGATGGGTCCTTAAGGTTGTGCATTGATTATAGACAACTGAATAAGGTGACTGTGAAGAACAAATACCCACTTCCTCGGATCGATGATCTATTTGATCAGCTCCAAGGGGCTAGATTCTTTTCCAAAATAGACCTACGATCAGGCTACCATCAGTTGAGAATCAAGAATGAGGATGTACCAAAGACAGCTTTCAGGACTAGATATGGTCATTATGAGTTCCTGGTGATGTCGTTTGGACTCACTAATGCACTAGCGGCCTTCATGGACTTGATGAACAGGGTGTTTAGGCCGTTCCTAGACCATTTTTTCATCGTGTTCATAAATGAAATTTTGGTATACTCTCGGACCGAGGAAGAACATGTGTGGCATTTGAGGATGGTGTTGCAGGCCTTGAGGGAGCAACCGTTATATGCCAAATTTTCAAAGTGTGAATTTTGGCTAGAAAGCATCTCATTCTTGGGACACATGGTTTCTAGTGAAGGTATTCAAGTGGATCCCAAGAAGATTGAAGCGGTAACTGATTAGCTTAGGCCTACAACAGTCACTGAAGTGCGAAGTTTTCTGGGCCTAGCTAGCTACTATAGGCATTTTGTGCAGGATTTTTCCAAGATAGCAGCTCCCCTAACTAAGTTAACTCGGAAGAATGTTCTGTTCATGTGGACAGATGATTGTGAGGAGAGCTTCCAAAAGCTTAAGGAATGTCTCACTACAGCACCCGTGTTGACATTACCGATGAGTGGCGAAAGATACATCATGTACTGTGATGCCTCCAGAGTTGGTTTAGGGTGTGTTTTGATGCAATGTGGGAAAGTAGTGGCTTATGCTTCAAGGCAGCTAAAGAGGCACGAGCAGAATTACCCCACCCATGATTTGGAAATGGCAGCTGTAGTCTTTGCACTAAAGATCTAGAGACATTATCTATATGGTGAATTGTGCGAGATATACACTGATCATAAGAGTTTGAAGTACATCTTCCAACAGAGGGATTTGAACCTAAGACAGAGGAGGTGGATGGAGCTTTTGAAGGACTATGATTATACCATCCAGTATCATCCTGGAAAGGCCAATGTAGTAGCAGATGCGCTGAGCAGGAAATCTTCTGGCAGCTTAGCGCACATATCAACAGAGAGGAGACCGTTGATTCAGGAAAGTACATGAGTTGATGGATCAAGGTCTGATTTTGGATATTTCAGATGAGGGTTTATTATTGGCCCATTTTTCAGTAAGACCAGACCTGCGAGACAGAATCAGAATTTCCCAGCGCAGGGACCCACAATTGATAAAGATTGTAGAAAGAGTACAACAGGGTGAACGTTGTGAGTTTGGATTTGGCAATGATGGCGCTCTTATGCAAGGTTCTAGGATATGTGTGCTCGACATGGACAACCTCAGAAATGAGATCATGCAAGAGACACACTATACACCCTACAGTGTCCACCCAGGTTCCACCAAGATATACCATGATGTGAAAGATAGCTACTGGTGGAATGGCATCAAGAGAGACATAGCAGACTTTGTGTCTAAGTGCTTGACTTGTCAGAAGGTGAAGTTTGAACACCAGAGGCCGTCAGGGAAGCTGCAAGAGCTCCCTATCCTAGAATGGAAGTGGAAAATGATTACTATGGATTTTGTGACTGGGTTGCCTCGTACCACGAGGGGATATGATTCGATACGGGTAATTGTAGACCGTCTGACTAAATCAGCTCATTTCTTACCTGTAAAGACCACATATTCTGTTGCACAGTACGCCCGACTCTATGTTCGAGAAATAGTCAGATTACATGGAGTTCCTACTTCCATAATATCTAACAGAGGGCCCTAGTTCACTTCTAGGTTTTGGAGAAAGCTGTAAGAGGCACTTAGCACACAGTTAAACTTTAGTACTGCCTTCCACCCTTAGACAGACGGGCAGTCTGAAAGGACAATCCAAACACTAGAAGGCATGCTTCGCATGTGTGTTTTGGATTTCGGAGGTCAATGGGATGATCAGCTACCCTTGGTAGAGTTTGTCTATAACAACAGTTATCATTCCATCATAGGGATGACTCCCTATGAGGCACTATATGGCAGAAAGTGTAGGTCTCCTCTGTGTTGGACGAAAATGGGAGAAGCAAAGGTGCATAATTTATACCTAGTGCAGTACACTTCAAAAATGGTTCCTTTAATTAGGGAAAGATTGAAAACAGTTTTCAGCAGACAGAAGAGTTATGCAGATCCCAGACGAAAGGATGTAGAGTTTGCAGTAGGCGATTATGTATTCCTGAAGGTTTCTCCGATGAAGGGAGTCATGAGATTTGGGAAGAAGGGCAAGTTAGCACCAAGGTATATTGGACCTTTTGAGGTTACGGATAGAGTTGGGACAGTTGCCTATCGGTTGGAGTTACTGCCCAACCTTTCTCATGTTCATCCTGTATTTCACATCTCCATGCTCAGGAAATACATACCTGATCCTTCTCATGTGCTACAGCCGGATGTAGTAGAGCTGAAAGAAGATTGGACGTTTGAGGAGCAACCTGTAGCCATAGTGGACTACCAAGTGAGGCAGCTAAGATCAAAACATATCCCTATGGTTAAGGTTTTGTGGAGGAGTCAGTCAGTGGAAGAATGTACCTGGGAGTCAGAGCGGGACATGCGTAGCAAGTACCCTTATCTATTCAATATGTAATTCTGTACTTTATTCTGCCTTGTGTAAAAATTCGAGGACGAATTTTCTGTAAAGGGGGAAGAATGTAACACCCCTAATTTTTAAATTTATTATTTTGTGGGTAAATATTAATATTTTATTTTTTTTAAATTTTGAGAAATTATTTGAAATTTTTCGAATTTTAAAAATCGGGTTTGATTTCCCGAAAATATAAAACTTTGATGATTTTTAAAAATTAATTTAAAGACCACGTGGCAAAACTAAAAATATATTTGGACTCTATAAATTTTTCTGAGTTTTCTGAAATTTTTTCAGAATTTTTGGACCTCGTTTTTTATCTCAAAGTAGAGTAAAAATTTAATTTCGAATACCTTGAATCGAACAGACTGAATTGAACCGGACCGGATCGGACCGGTCGAATTGGACCGGCCCTTTTTCTTCTTTTTCTTTCTTCCCTGCGTGTTCCCGTCTCTCTTCCTCTCTCTCCTCCCTCCTCCCCTCGCTGGCCAGCTGCCACCCAGGCCTCCCCAGCTCGCCGGCGCACCTCCATGTCGTTTCCCCGCCACCGGGAGACGCTCCAAGTTGCAGAAAACATCGCGCGAAGCTCCTCTTGCGCGCATGCGTTGTTTCGCCTTCCCGGCCAAAATCCGACCGATCCGGCCACCAATCAGACAGGGTCTTGTGTCAAACCTCATCTACACCTTGAGAGCTTTCCATAGACACTAAGAACACCAAAATCCATCGAGCGGTTTGCCCAATTTTTATTCGGAAAGTTTTAGCCTATTTCAATTTTTGGGCTAGATTTCTCGCAAATCGTGAACCCCACGAGAAAACCGAGAGTACCGGAGTACTCCACTCGTCGAGAGTTTCACGGCAATATAAATTTCAAAATTTTCTGACACTGTTTTTCGGTGGGTCCCACGAAACTTCGTAGTATTTTTTCGAATACTAAATGAGCTTAGAAAATTTCGTAAAAATTATATACTAACCCCCGTGTTGTGGGCTTCACGTAGGTACCTTCAATTTGAGGAAATTCCACAGTTGCTCGGATTTGCAATTTCGGGGCCAGACAGACCGGCTACCAAAAAAGTCTTGGAATTGGATCGAGATTTTGGCTACCCCACCGTTGTCAGACGTCCTGAGCGCGTTCCAGGGGTCGGAATCGGCATAGGTAAACCCGAACCTTATTTTTTCTTAATTATCTAATGCTTAAATTGGATTAAAAATCCATAAAATATTCGTGGTAGCTTAGAAAATTATAATTCTTTTTGCATTAGCTTAGTAATAATGCTAAGGACCGCGGGGCAAAGTTTTAGAATTTTTAGAGTTCATTTGGGTATTTTTTGCAAAAGGATTAATTATAAGGACTAAATTGTAATTTTACACATTGTGACTGTTGACTGTTTGGATGAGCCCAGGAGGGGCCTTATGATGTGATTTGAGTTGTGATTGCGTGATTGGCGGATATAAAAGTGCGTTTTAAACCCTTTTGTAGGTTGGGTAGATCCTAGGTATAGGGGAGACTCTGCCAGATTTTCGGCACGACTTAGGACTTCTTTAGTCTTTTTTTAGTTTGTATTGAGTTAAATGTATTAAATAATTATAATAAAATTATTAGGTGAGCCGGGACAGCTTTCCTCCTCCGCCCAGCCGTCACAGTGACTTCGGTTGAGTCTGTGAGTAAAATATTAATTTTAATTGTAATTTCAATATTATTATATCTTCAAGCATGCCCATGCATCACTTATAAATATGTATCTATGTAGTTAAACACTAGGCACATTTTATATTGCATTCATAATTGTTAAAATGCCATGGATGTTGTTATGGTAATTTAGAGTAGTGTGTGTGTGTTGACGTGCGTGTGGTGTGGTATTGGATATTGGATATGGATAGGACGGGTTGACACGGCTTGACATCTTCGCTGGGACCCTGTTCTTCGGGGTAGACATGGCTTGAGTTCTTCGCTGGGACCCCGTATTTGGTTTATTAAGCGAAAGTCTGGCTTGAGTTCTTCGCTGGTAGAGGTTGGATTAAGTGGGCTGTATAGGGGATCAGTTCCCATATATGTATTGTTTGACATTATTGGGTGTGTGAGTGCTCCAAATTACCTTTTTGTTGTTATGATATGAAAATTATGACGATGTTGCATTTCACTTCACAGGGTGCATTAGCTTTAGATAGCTATAGAGATTATGGTTAAAATTGATATTTTACTCTCTGAGTTGAACGCTCACTCCTGTTCATCTATTTTTTCAGGCTACAGGAGAATTATTTGTTGTGGTTAACCAGCTCTTCTTCTTCGCAGGTCCACTAATAATATTTAATGTATTTTGTACAATTGAGTTAAACTTTTAGACTCCGCATGTGTTAGAAATACTTATTTTATTTTGGGCATGTATTATAAAAGTTATGTTGGACCTGTAAACTTATTAAAGGCATGTATGGTTGGACTGGATGAGGGAGCCGAGCTCCCATTTATTTTTATGGCATTATGATTATGTGGAGGGTGAGTTGAGCTCCCCAGATGATTATATATTATGTTTACAGGTCGGGTGAGTCGAAAACTCTCTGTTGTATGGTCCATTTTATGGCCGAACTCTGTCCGATTGAATTCTTGAAAGGGAAGAATATGAAGGTTTTACAGTGTCAAAGAAATGGGTTATATAGAAAATATCTAAAGTTTTCTTCCTTTTTATATTTCTATTTCTCCATGTTCGATAGTCGAAGTTAAGTTTTTTGGGTGGCCAAAGACACCTCATCACTAAATGCTTTACAATCCATAACTTCATTACTTATCCTAGTTAGTTTAATTAGTTACTTTCTTCACCTTATCGTTAATTTAACTAGGTTCATAGTCGCTCAGTTTCAAGAGGACATTCTGTTTCCTTGAGGTATATTTTGACAGTCACTAACTCTCAACTTCAATTAAAAAAAAAAAAGAAAAAGAAAAATATTTGTAGAGAGAGATAGTTTATTGTTTTTGCTCCTTTTTATATCTGATGCATTATAGTTTTTTTTTCCTCCTTTTATATCTTATGCATCAACCTATCACATTAACTTATTTACCTGTAAACCAGCAATAATAGGTCAAAAGAAGTTTTTTGTTAGGGGGAGAGAGAGAGTTTTTTTTTCCTCTTTTATATCTGACGCATTCACATTAACTTATTTACCTGTAAACTAGCAATAATAAGACCAAATGAGTATTTTGTTCACTAAATTAAAAGTTTAGATGGTTTTATGTCACAAATTTAAAGTTTAAGAATTGCACTGTTATAACATTTAAAATTCAAGGATCACTAGTGAAATTTATCCTAGAAAAAGGATTATTTCTAAATCCCACTAAGATTTTAAGTCACAAATCTAATAATATTAAATAAATTATATTTATATTGAAGATTTTTGATATAATGATTAATTATGTCATATCAGAAATGGATGCCAGCCCTAAATATATAGAAATCCTAGTTTCAAATTCAGTAGTTGTTATTATTATTATTATTATTATTATTTGAAAGATTAGGTTCAAGTTTTATTTATTTTTTTTATTTTTTTTTATTTTATCGAAAGTTAGATTCATTGATAAGTGGAATAAAAATACAAAATGGGCTTAACAAATAAGCTATTCATAGGAGCCCAGAGGTACACAAATCATAAAAATGAGACTCATGCTAGCCTAAAGATAACAAGGTCCAAGCCCATAATAAAAAACCCCATGCTAGCTAACAAGAAGGATCAGCAAGAAGAGCACTGCTACACCAACCAACACCATCTGGAAGTAGTAGTATCAACTTTTGGTAGAACAAATCGCGCTACACCAAAAGCCAGAGAACATCCAGCACGATAAAGGCCTCCAACAAACACCAAGTTCACCCCATTCCTGTGTTCAATGCTCAAAGGCTCTCTTCGCCTTGGAGTCAACAGACCTGAAGAGTAGTTAGCTGATAGAATCCTAAGATACCTTTACAATGAAAAATATAAGAGGCTTGTGCTATGTAATCTTTTAACTAATAAAAAAAAAAAAGTTCTCCCATTTTTATAACTTCTTGTTTTCATTGCGCGTGATTCTCACCTGCAAATCATTGACAATTGAAAGACAATTTTGAACTTAAATAGAAAGTTCTGAGCAAATCAAATCTAGTAGTAGAAATTGAACTAAATTAAACATATTTAAGTATAAGTGACAAATTGAACATTATTGCAGTTTTTATTCAAATATAAGAAACTCATGCAGCTAAGCTAGTTGGTTAAAACACTTGCTACGAGCCTATCAGAATATATATATATATATATATATATATATATATATATATATATATATATCAGAAAATGGGCCTGTATATATATATCAGAAAATGGGCCTGTCTGCACTTAAATGGAGGCATCTGTTGAGCAAATCGGGCTGAAAAGTTTGAAATCAGGATCTCCCCAAAAGTGTTGCATCATCTGTTAGTTAGGCACGGGTAAGTCAAGGGATACAAACGTGTGAATAGTGATGGTCAAAAACAGTGCATGATACCTATTTTGCAAAGATATGGTATTAACTAACCAATAGAATCTCTTGACATATGTATGTGTAAAGTGTGAATTGTGATGGTCAAAAACAGTCCATGATACCTAATTTGCTTCACATGTGTATGTGTAAAGCGTAAAAGCACAATAATCTCTACAGATAGTATGCAATAATGTATAGTGAACGAAGGAGTTATGGTAACGTATGTGTATCCAGCTAATTTATCAATGTTCCAATTATAGGCTAGACTATATATAAAAGCTACAACAGTTAAATCTTAGTCTCTAATTAGTTGTGGTCTCTTAGTCTCTAATTAGTTGTGGTCAACTATATAGATCATTTTTCATCATTCAACTCCATTAGACACAAGTCTACATTAAAATCTAAAACTTATAAATCTTTTAATATCACTCTCCTACACATCATCTTAGGTTTTCCCATTCTCCTTGTCACTTATCCTTCGACTAATTTATGACACTTTCATACTAAAATATTTGATGCTCTGTGTTAGACATGACTGATTCGTCTTAATCGACATTCTATCATTTTATCTACAATATTTACTACATGCATTTTTATCACACTCATCTTGTGAATATGTTGCATCTTAAATATCCAATATTCACTCTCATAAATCTATTGAACTTGTCTTTCACTTTGTTAGAGATCTTATGAACATATAACACACTCGTTGCACTCCTCTATTTCATCTATCATGTATTGATGCTATGGGTTACATCCTCATTTAAAGTTTCATTCTCCTTGATAAAATCTAAATAGTTGAATTGATTGCATTTAGGCATCAAAACACTATCCAAATGAACCTTAACTCCATTCTTTATATGAAAGCTAAACTCGTACTACATACATTCCGTCTTACTTCTACTTAAGTTAAAACTCTTACTTGCAATAGTCTTTTTCTATAGCTCCAATTTTTAATTAACTTTCAAGAGTCTTAATTTGAATGTGACTGGTCTATTTTTTATTAAATTGAAATGATATATTTAATATTTAATAAAAAAACGTATGTTCAATACAGTGAAAAATCTAACTTGTAATACTAATGGATACAGCAATATTATATGTATATGTATATAAACAATGGGAAAAGTATATTGATAACCCCGTCCAAAAGAAAATATTAAAACAAAGATGACTGCTTATGTTAAGATAAAATTACTTACTATCAAAGAAATTACTTACAACAAAAACCATTCAAATTCATCTATAAACAGTCAAATGATTAAAAAAATCTAAATTTTTACAAAAATTTAATTTTATTAATTTAATTTTCAAAATTTAATATTAATTTTAATTTTAGCAATGAGACCATTTGATATATTTAGTTTGTTTTTTCAACTAATGATTTGTGGTGCTAATCTCAATTAGCAACTAAAAGATCTTAATAAAGATAAAATTATGATTTAAATTGTCAACTTCAGAAGATATTTATAATTAAAAAGTGTATAACGTTAAAGAAGAAAAAATTGTTTATATTGAGAATTAGTACTATACAGAGTTCATAATCCTAGCCACTTCCTTCTCTAAATTCTATCCCTTTTCTCTCATTTTTTCCAAGCTCTTTGAGGTGGCTAGCAGTGAGGACTTTCACCAGTGTTTACACCTCTTTTTTTTCTTTGGTTATTAGTCTATTCTTATTAATAGATTTGAGTTTTATCTCCTCCTTTGGAAGAATTTGTTGTCTCTTCTTATGTAAAAATTTAGTATTTTCTTATTTGAGAGGATTTGTTGTTTCCTTCACTGTGATGATCTGTGTTTTTTTTGTAATATAACATCTGTTAACATAGATAAATGAATATAATATTATATTATAACATGACAGCAATTCCATATATTAGATGATCACATATTTTGTAACTAATTGCAATTATTTTTTTTAGAGTTGAATTAATTACAATTGTTGAATATAGAATACTTGGCCACTTGGACACTCAAAGCTAATAATTACCAGCCACAATTCTAACCCATGAGATTATTCAGCATTGTTACCTGATTGGGAGGTTGATTTGTCGGAGGGGCCGGAACCGGAAGACTCAGAGTTGCTGACTCACACTATCGAACAATATTTCAATCAATAAATTAAAAAAATAATTAATTGAATTAATATAACATCTGTTAATATGAATAAATAAATAAAATATTATATTATAACATGACAGCAATTCCATATATTAGATTATCACATATTTTGTAACTAATTGCAATTATTTTTTTTAGAGTTGAATTAATTACAATTGTTGAATATAGAAATACTTGGGCACTCCAAGCTAAAAATTACCAGCCACAATTCTAACCCATGAGATTATTCAGCATTGTTACCTGATTTGGAGGTTGATTTGTCGGAGGGGCCGGAACCGAAAGACCCAGAGTTGCTGACTCACACTATCGAACAATATTTCAATCAATAAATTAAAAAAATAATTAATTGAATTAATATAACATCTGTTAATATAAATAAAAAAATAAAATATTATATTATAACATGACAGCAATTCCATATATTAGATTATCACATATTTTGTAACTAATTGCAATTATTTTTTTTAGAGTTGAATTAATTGCAATTGTTGAATATAGAATACATGGCCACTTGGGCACTTGGATGTTGATTTGTGGGAAGGGCCGGATCCGAAAGACTAAGAGTTACTGGCTCACTCTAGGAACAATAGTTCAATCAATAAATTAAAAAAAAAAATAAATGAATAAATAAATATAATATTATATTATAATATGACAGTAATTCCATATATTAGATTATCACATATTTAGTAACTAATTGCAATTATTTTTTTAGAGTTGAATTAATTGCAATTGTTGAATATAGAATAGTTGGCCACTCGGGCACTCAAAGCTAATAATGACCGGCCACAATTCTAACCTATGAGATTATTCAGCATTGTTACCTGGTTTTGACGTTGATCTGTCGGAGGAGCCAGATCCGAAAGACCCAAAGTTATTGGCTCACTCTGTGAAAAAATAATTTAATCAATAAATTAAATAAATAAATAATTAAATATAATATTTATTAATATAAATAAATATATATTATCTTATATTATAATATGACTGTAATTTCATATATTAGATTATCACATATTTTGTAACTAATTGCAATTATTTTTTTTTTTAAAGAACAATATTGCAATTGCTGAATATGGAATAGCTGGCCACCTAGTGGTGATAGACTCTGTGAGTCAATAGTTCAACTAATGAATAACTAAAAAAAAATTAATTAACTACAATACCTATTAATAAAAATAAATGTAATATAATATTATAATATTACATAATTGCAATTATTAAATTATCTCATATTTTATAATTAATTGCAATAATTTTGTTTGAGAACAATTAATTGCAATTGTTGAATACAGAGCAGCTGGCTACTTAGGCACTCACAGCCAATAAGAACCAATCATATTTGTAACAGAAAATATTATTCAACATTGTTAGTTTGAGGTTGATCTATCGGAGGGATCAAATCATAAGTTAATGATACACTCTATGAGTTAATAGTTCAACTGATGAATTACTTAAAAAAATTAATTTTTAGAAATAAAAAAAATTTAAGTATATACAAATTAATTAAATATAATACTTATTAATATAAATAAATAAATAAATAAAATTAGTTAAACTATTATTATTTAAAATAAAACTTTGGAGGGAGGGGGGCATCCAAAAAAAAACAAATAAATAAAAACCCTCTTAACGCTTTCTAATGTATATATATAAATTCTTAAATAAATTTTTTTTATCTTAATTAATAGCCACTCAAATAATTTTTATTATTTATTATTATTTATTATGATATAAATACTGTAAAACATTTAAATTTTTTATTTTTATCATTTAATCAATAAATTTTTATAATATTGACACCCTCAAAAAAAAATTTTTTAGTTTAACCATACTTTATTTGTATTTTTTAATACATAACCTTGATTTGTTTAAACTATATAAACAATGAGTAATTAATTTTCTTAAATCTATTTTATATTTAACATTAATTCAGTAATAAAGCTAAAAATTTTATTTAGTGGAATATTTTAATAATAAAGACATTTTACAATTGTTTTAATATATTAAAATATTAAAATGATGATTGAAAATTAAGAGTAATTTTCTTCTTATTTATGTTACATAATAAAATTTAAAATAATATATATATATATATATATATATATATATATATATATATATTAATTTAAAATATAAAGTTGACCTAATTTTATTTTTTTACTAATTTTAATGAAAATTTGTTGAAAGTTATTAAAAATATTTTATATATTATATATATATATATATTTAATAATTTTTGTAAGGTTTATTAGATTAATTTGCGATATTCAAGAGTATATAGCTCCATCATTGTGTTGGCCCCCTCAAGCAAAATTTTCTAACTCTACCCTTACTTTCAGCCTTTATTAGATTATTTTTACACATATTTTAGGAGTATTTTTATGTTCTCTATAAAATTATTGAATTTTAAATATAATGAACAAACTATATATATATATATATATATATATATATATATATATATATATATATATATATATATATATAAACAATTATTAAATTTGCTGTTATTTTAATTTTAAAGACTTTTAATAAAGTATCGGGCTCAATTGACTTTATCAATCAATCAAGTCACATCAAATCACTTTCTTATTCAATCTAATTATAAATTTAAACAAATTGAAGGTTTTATTTATCAGTCCGATCAACGATTCTGTCCGGATTTAATAACACTGTTTTTCAATGTTAATACAAGGGACCAATTCTCCTTAATCAAAGAAATAACTGAAATCTTGTTTCTAGTTATGAGTACTATTTATCGGAGCTCTTAGGGTATTTTATAAATTTCCCTGTAACACTCATTAAACTAATTTTAACTATGAAGAACTGAAAACGCGTACCTCATTCGCTGCATTTTTATCATTAAAATTTTCTTTGAACAAACTCATCGCCATTTGATGATCATCTTCGCAACGTTGAATAGGATCATTATAATCAGGAAGTTCACTGCACCTTTCGAGATCAATTGGCTCCAGGGATTGCACATCTGCTTCTGAAGTTTTCAATTCTTCGAGGATCATAATATTCATTTTGAGGACTAGAATATGTTTTGAAAAATTTGCTTCCTTGCTCATCTCTTCTTGAACATGACCTGCTTTGTAAGGCAGACTGCATTTACAAGGTTGACTCAAAATTCTCATTGCACACTTTCGCAATACTGGGAGACGTTTCCCTCGTATATCCCACCAAACACCTACACGTATGAATGAGATACCAAAAGCATAAACATATATATATAAATAGAAGTGGTTGAATTTATTATAAAAAGAAGAATAAAGAGAAAAAGAGCATAATGCACTTAATCCGTACGAGGATGATTTTTTTTCAAAAACTTATTTGCAGAAACAGTGAATGTGTGTTGTGCTTTGTTGAGATAATGCTGCACTTCCTCGTTGAAAATTTCCTTCTCTTCATTGCCCACTAAGGTATCCTGCATAAAGTCTATGCCTCTCTGTATTTGAGGATCAACTTTAAATTCTCTACTATTCATAAAAACAGGGTTAAGAAAAGCAGCAGCAAGATGCATCGGATGGATGATAGTTTTACTTAGACTCCTAAACAAGTTCAATATCTCTGCATACTTATTTTGATTCTTATTATACTGCTCCTCAATTGCTTCCTTTGCCATTTCCATTGCTTCATACAAATAACCTGAAGTTGATCCATAGCATTCTACTAAACAAAGGACTCTAATAACTGATTTCATAGTTTCCAGTAGCTCTTGCCCTTCACTCCAAAATTCTGCACTTTGAAAAATGTTGAAAACATTCGGTCTCGCCTGGTCATTGTTACAATTCAGCTGGTTTGTCTTTAGAGAAGTAACGAGTTGTTGAAACTCTTGCTTATTATCAAAAATTGATTGAAGCATTTGATAGTAGGAGGCAAATTTAGCCTTACAAGGACGTTTGAATTTGTCGCTCAGCATCAGGTGCAATAATGTGGCATCTTCATGCAAATTTTTAACAATCAATTTTGATCTTCGGAGTAATCGTTGTACCCATTCTACTTGATGATAAACATCCTTCAAGAAAACATGAATCCGATGACCAACACACTGAGTACTGCAAATTTTGGGATACATACTTGTGAGCATTTCCTCAGAAATTGAAGCATCATTTGTGATTAACTGCACAACCTGATCAACCCCAATATCTTCAATTATAGAACAAACGTTGCTTGTAATATCAAAATCTGTCCCTTCGTGCGGTGAATTTCTATGGCAGTTCAAAAACAAAGCCCCTTCAGGAGAACATACAGTGAAATAAAAGAAGTTGCACAATTTTTGAAGCATTAATGTGCAACCTGTTGTAGCCCATGATCCCTTCACATTATCAATGTATGCTAAGACTTCCTTGGTTTGTGTTCCAAAGCATACCTCGCTTTCCATCTCAATGTGAGGAATGATTTTAGTAAAGAGAGTCAGAGGACCTGGTGGCTTATAATCAGGGCCATATTCACATGCGCTCCTTATCAAGTCAACAAAAGATTGTCTTTGAGGCAAATCAGATGGAAATTTATTTGAAATAATGAATTTAATGAGCTTTTCATCCACTTTACTCTTATCCTTCTCATTTGCATGTGGAAACTCAACATTTTGCTGCAAAACCTCTGACGATTTTTGGGGAGAAGCTGAAATGGCTTGATTATCTTGGAGATCACTTGAACTGAATTCCATTTTACCTTTTTTTGGACGATTGCCAAGTTTTGAAAGAGCCTCGACTCGTACATTCTCAGAAACTTTAGAGCATACATCAATCCCATGGTTTTTAACTCCAGCCAAATGAGCGACGATCCTTGGAATGCCCCCCGAAAATTGACGTCCACAGCAATTGCATTGAAAACCGCCATCCAATTGTTTCACATAACTCCAAAATGGATCTTTTCTCTTGCCCATAACTGTGTATAGCTGACACAACATAAACGTCTTAGAATAATTGGCTTTGCAACAGGGAGGTCATGAATGATAAAGAATGAGGCCACTAATTCCTTTATTGTTGAACTCTCATGTATTACATTAATTAATGCTCCTAAATTAATAAAAATGCAATTTTAATTATTTTTACAATCAAATCCCTTCATTAATTTTTCATTCAATTTTTATTTACCTAGGATAAAAGCTTTTTAATAAAAAGGAAGGATTATAACTTTTTAACTTTATAACAAAATAGATGAAAAAGCGGATATTTGTGTTAAAAGATAACAAACCATCACCACCTACAAGTTTAAACTTTTAATTTGAATAACTTTTTAAACCTTTAATTTGAATAACTTTTTGTTATGCTACTAGAGACTCTTTGACTAAAAGGTTTAGAGTTTGAGTTTGAATTTTTCCTAGCAGTTGGATCATTGAAAACTTGAACCAAAACAGACTCGAATTCAAATGATTCAAACCAGTTTCAATTCAATTATGATTTTGGTTAGGTTTTGAAGTGATTTCGGTGTCGGTTTTTGACAGTTACGATTTCAGTTGGGTCCTGGTTCGACACTATTCCGATCCAATTCTAGTTTTGGTATGAATTTTAAATTAACATTCTTGAAAAAAAATTTTTAATTCAACAAAATTAGAAATAAAAGATCAACATTGAATTTTAATTAAATAATGTTATGTTCAAACCTCTAACAATTATTAAACCGACCATTCATTAATTAGTCCAAATCACAATCCATAAAATAATCATTTACGAGAAATTTAACAAACCCTTATTCATATCTCAATTTATATCTATTATATTTCAATAAAATTCTAACACTATCCATTTTAAATCAATAAAAAGAAATTATGTTATTTAGTTTTAATATTCTTCCATGTTAATCTTCAATTTCATATAATTTAAAATACAAATAATTTCCCATAAAAAAATTAAAAAATCCATAAAAATTTTGATTTCCACACCAATATATCTTACATAATATGCATACATCAATATAGCATTTTAACTCATCATAAACTCATTTTCTTTAAAAAAAAATGTAATTCTTATATAAATTATTTTCTCTAATAATAATAATAATAACAATAAATTCAAAAAAATTCATCCATTAAAAAGAAATTCCTTTTTAGATACTTCTACACCTTAAACAACTAAAGGATATTTTTTTAATTCATTATAAACTTTAATAAAACTAAAAATCTAAAATATGGTAATTAACTTGAAAAATTCATAAAAATTATTGTGTATTTTATTTGAAAATAGTCCAAGAATTAAAGACGCTCACAATCATCTACAATCATCTATATTAATCTATGAAAAATGCTTGAAAAAATAAAATTTTAATAATTTCAAATTAAACTGAAAAATTTAAAATATACTAATTAAATTCAAAAATTTATAGAAATTATGTATCTTATTTGAGAATGATTCAAGAATTAAAGATGCTCAAAACAATCTATATAATGTAGCAAAAATATTTTAAAAAATAAAAATTTCAAAATTCTAAATCAAACCGAAATCAAACCTAACTGACGATTCTGATTCTTGTTCGAAAAAGGAGAAACGTAACCGGCCCCTCAAACTAGTGATATATATATATATATAGTTTATTAAAATTAAAAAATAAAATAACCATTAATTAATTAGCAAATATTATAAATTATATAAAAAAATAATCAACAAAAGATAATTTCTATTTTTTTTTTTGTTATAGATATAATTCATAGAGTGATTACTTTATTGATAAAATTTACAAAACTATGTTTAAGCTACGCATTCCAAGCTTTTCTCAATAATTCCTTAGTAGAGTTGACCAAAATATAATCATTACCCAGAGTTTTTCCAAGTTAATAAGATCATATCAATTTCAAGAGCAACATGATGGTATCAAGAATCTGTACCCTTTTATACTAACAGTTAAATTGCAGGGGGAACTAGAAAGAGAGAAAAAGGTATAAACTCAATTTCAGCACGAATTGTCAAAATTAATGCAGGAAAATTTGTGGTTTCTAGTGAAATAAGAAAGAAAGAGAGAAAATAAGAGACACTTCAGCACTCTAAAATCAAAGCAAATAACAAAAGCAACACCCAACCTCCAAGAAACATAAAATGAGCTTTAACGATTTCATTCAAAAGTAACACAAAAAAAAAAAAAAGCCTAGAAAAAAAAAACCGCAGAAGAATGATGGAAACAGCATATCAACATAAAGAGAGAAGAGTGAAAGAGAATTTGCCTGAATGAGGGAAGAAGCTATCTGTCTTCTGTATGTGCTTGGTTCTGGTGCTGCACTCCACATATCTTCAGCATGTGGGGGTATAAATGGAGGAAGACGAAGGAAAAAAAAAAAAAAAAGACTCACCGCCACTTTCAATGGCGGACCCAGTCTCTTGGAAAAAGGCAACTTAGCCGTGTAGGAATCGATTAAAACTTAATTTAATATAAAAATTAAAATTTATTGTTTAAATTTCCTTATTTATTGATTTAAATAAAAAATAGAAAATTTAATTCCTTAATTTTGATATTAAACGTTTTAATTATTTTTAATTTAGATTTAATAAGAAATTTGATTTTTTTATTTTTAGATTAAATTAAACTTAAATTAAAATTTTTTCATTAAACTGAAAAAAGTTAAAATATAATTAAATATAATAAGTACATAATGTAACTGAGTTTTAATCTCAAAAATTATATATATTAAAAAAAATTTACAATATGATCTATAAATTTTAAAAATTTAATTATTTAATTTTTAAATTTTATACAATATTGTACTCTAATTTTTCAATTTTAAGATATTAATTATTTAATCTCTAAATTTTACTCGTATCATACTTTGATCCTTATAATTTTAATATATAGAATAATTTAGTCCTTCTATCAATAGATTAAATTATTATAAATATTAAAATTATAAAGACTTAATTGATTTATATATTAAAATTAAAAAAATTAAATAATATATTTTTCAAAGTATAGAGATTAAAGTAAAATATAATACAAAACTCAGGGACTAAATAATTAATTTTTTAAAATTAAAATATAATATAAAGTAAAATTTAGAGATCAAATTATAAATTCTCATATATTAAATATCCCTGATTTTAAAAAAATAAATATAAAGTTTTAATATTTTTATATTTTTAAAATTATTAAAATACTTAGTTTTAGTGATTAAATGTAACACCCCAAAATTTTAAATTTTATGAGCATTTTTGGTATTTTAATTTTATTTAAATTTTAGGAATTTTTTTGAGATTTTTCGGATTTTAAAAATCGGGTTCGATTTTCCGAAAATATAAATTTTGATGATTTTTAAAAATTAATTTAAAGACCACGTGGCAAAACTAAAAATATATTTGGAGTCTACGTATTTTTCTGAGTTTTCTGAAATTTTTTCAAAATTTTTGGACCTCGTTTTCTGTCCCGAAGCAGAGTAAAAATTCAAAATTTTATATCTTGAATCAGACAGGCCGAATCGAACCGGACCGGATCGGACCGGTCGAATTGGACCGGCCTTTTCTTTTTCTTCCTTCTTCCTCCTGCGCGCGTCGACCTCCTCCCCTTCTCTCTCTCTTTTCTCCCTCCTCCCTCCTCTCCTTGCCGCACCGCCGCCTCCCCTGCGTCCCTACCTCGCCGGCGCCCACCTTGGCCCTCCCCCACGACCGGCTGCCGCCTGGAACGCCGGAAAACGGCCTCAGAACGGACTTACAGTGTGCGCGCGACGCTTGGACTTCCCGGCCAAAATCCGGCCGATCCGGCCACCAATCGGACCGGGTCTTGTGTCTAAAATCATCTACTCGACGAGAGCTTTCCATAGACACCAAGAACACCGAAATCCATCGAGTTGTTTGTCCAATTTTTGCTCAGAAAGTTTTAGCCCATTTCGATTTTTGGGCTAGATTTCTCACAAACCGTGAACCCCACGAGAAAACTGAGAGTACCAGCGCGCTCCACTCGTCGAGAGCTTCGCGGCGACATAAATTTTGAATTTTTCCGACACCGTTTTCCGGTGGGTCTCACGGAACTTCGCAGTGTATTTCCGAGCATTAAATGAGCTTAGAAAATTCTGAAAAATTTATGTACTAACCCCCGTGTTATGGGCTTCGTGTAGGTATCCTCAATTCGCGGAAATTCAACAATTGTCCAGGTCTGTAAATTTCCGGCCAGACAGACCCGTTACTGGAAAAGTCTCCGAATTGGATCGAGGTTTTGGCTATCCCCCCATTGTCAGACGTCCCGAGCGCGTCCCTGAAGTTGGAATCGGCAAAGGTAAACCCGAACCTTACTTTTTCGTAATTTTCTAGTGCTTAAATAGGATTAAAAATCCATAAAATATTCGTGGTAGCTTAGAAAATTATGATTCTTTTTGCAATAGCTTAGTAATATTGCTAAGGACCGCGGGGCAAAGTTTTAGAATTTTTAGAACTTATTTGGGCAGTTTTTGCAAAAATGGTTAATTATAAGGACTAAATTGAAATTTTACATATTGTGATGGATGATTGATTTGATGGGCCCAGGAGGGGCTGTGTGATGTGATTGAGTTGTGGATATATGGATTGTGAGTATAAAAGTGTGTTTTGAGCCCTTTTGCAGGTTGGGTAGGTCCTAGGTATAGGGGAGACTCTGCCGGATTTTCGGCACGACTTAGGACGTATTGGTCTTTTTCTTTGTTTGTATTGAGTCAAATTTATTAAATGATTGTAATAAAATTGTCAGGTGAGCCGGGACAGCCTTCTTCCTCCGCCCAGCCGCCTCAGTGACCAAATCCAAGTCTGTGAGTAAAATATTAATTTTAATTGTAATTTCACTATTATTATATGTTCAAGCATGCCCATGCATCACTTATATGCATATATTTATGTAGTTAAACTCTAGGCACGATTTATGTTGCATTGATAACTGTTAAAGTGCCATGATGTTGTTGTGGTAATTTGGAGCAGTGTGCGTGCGTTGGTGTGCGTGTGATGTGGTGTGGACTATGGACAGGACGGGTAGTCACGGCTTGAGTTCTTCGCTGGGACCCGATCCTTCGGGGGGTAGTCACGGCTTGAGTTCTTCGCTGGGACCCCCGATTTGGTTTATTAAGCGAAAGTCCGGCTTGAGTTCTTCGCTGGCACCAGGTTGGATTTAAGAGAGCTGTATAGGGGATCAGCTCCCATATATTATGATTGATGCTACAGGGTGCGTGAGTGCTCCAAATTACCTTTTTGATGTTATGATGTGAAAATGTTGTTGATGTTGCATTTCACTCTACAGGGTGCATTAGTTTTAGATAGTTATAGAGATTATGGTTAAAATTGATATTTTACTCTCTGAGTCGAACGCTCACTCCTGTTCAAAAATTTTTCCAGGCCACAGGAGGATATTTTTGAGGTTAACCTGCTTTCTCCCTCGCAGGTCGATTACTAATGTTTGTATAAACTTGTTAAATCTTAGAATTTCCGCATGTGTTAGAAATGTTTATTTGATTTGGGTTTGTAAACTAAATTATTATTTTGGACCTGTAAACTTAATATTTTATGCATGTTTGATGGATTGGATGAGGGAGCTGAGCTCCCATTTATTTTTATGCTGATGAGTATGTGGAGGGTGAGCTGAGCTCCCCAATTGAGTATTTATTGTGTTTACAGGTCGGGTGAGTCGAAAACTCCCTGTTGAAAAGTCCATTTTATGGCCGGACTCTGTCCGTTTGGTTTCTTGAATTTGGGCCCAAATGGGCCTCAGAGTTGGGTTAATGAACAGTTAGGCTTACTATGGGCCTCGGGGGCTTTAGGCTGGCCTTGGTCCTAGTGCCGGTCCGGCCCATAGGTTGGGTCGTGACAAATGTGGTATCAGAGCTTAGGCTCCAGATTCATAGGGAATAATTGTCTAAAGTGTTGGGAAGAGTCTACTAGGAGTCACATGCGAAAAATAGGGTTCACATTCGTCTTGCATTGTCATCTTTGCTTATAGTTTCTGCTCCATATATTGTGTGTAAATATGAGTCTATAGAGTTGTGTAATTTGCAGTTTTGAATTTTGTGGGCTAATGCTGCTGAATTTCAGGAAAATGCATAGAAGCAGGAGAGCTGCCACTGCACCAGAACCAGATGTGCCTGACGAGGTGTCAGCACAGGATGAGGCGCCTTTGCCAGGAGGCGGGGTAGGAGGCCTAGAGCTCAAGTAGAAGAGCGGTGCCACGATCTGAGATCGATCTTTTATGTCACAGGGTCCCATGGACCCAATGGCAGCTACTCTAGCTGGGTTGCAGAGAACCATCGATATGATGGCGCAGTATATGGTCCACCCTCCACAGCAGTAGTAGTCCACCGCACCAAGAGGGGAACCTTACAAACATATCATCAATTTCAAGAAGTTGGTGCCTGGTACTTATGATGTGTCAGACGATGCATATCGGTTTTTGGATTCTATGACGGCGAGCAGAAGTGCGATTGGCTGATAGAAGACTAATAGAGTGTATACAGCATGTCATGGGGCCTATGCCTAGACAATGGATGAATGACTACGTGTTACCTCGGATGGAGGATTTGTCGTGGGCTCAGTTTGTAGAACTATTCATCAATCGGTTTATGCCAGAAAGCTTCAGAGATCAGAAACAGTGGGCCTTTGAGGCCTTAAGACAGAATGGCAGGTCTGTAGATGAATATGCTACAGAATTTCTGGAGTTGAGCAGATATGCCCCTACAGCAGTAGCTACAGAAACTATGAAGGTAAAGAGATTCCTAAAGGGGCTTGATAGGAGGTATGCGAACCTGGCCATGATGTCTGATCAGACTTTTGATGTGGTGGTTGATAGAGCCAGACAGATTGAGATTAGCTATGCTGTGGATGACAGCGGAAGAGCAAAGAAAAATAGAGCAGAGGGTTCTACCGGTGTTCCCCAAATGGGTACTCCGGATAGTGGTGGCCAGAGTAATTACAGAGGAAAAAGTAGGAACAAGAAGAGTGGTTTTAGACACAAACCTCGAGGATTCAGACCAGTGCGGATCGGCGGTGGTCACGATTCGAGTATAGTAGTTAGGTGCAGTTCAGATCCTCTTTGGCACCTTGTGCACGATGTGGAAGAGGACATTGGACCTTGTTTGATGGGTTCAGGTGAGTATGCTTCTTATATTATATTTAATAAATTTACATATTTATATGAATAAATAAGTAGTATTTCAATATATTTAACTATTTTATCAGAAAAGAAAATATTGAGATTATTAAATGTGTTAGACCTAGGGAGTCTTAATCTAAGTTTTGATGATAATAAATAATTGAAGTGTTTGTGTTAAGATTATAGGTTTTAAGTTCAAAATTGAGAAATTGCTTCAAATCAAGATTAAAAGAGAGTAAGAAATTGAAGCAAAGATCAAGAAGGCACTACAATGTAACTTTTTTTTTTGAATCTCAATTAGTTAGTTATATTGGCTCAAGTCTAAGATTTTTCAAAATTTGATGTCTCTATTTTTGTCTATTTCTTGACTAATAGGAGTAAAATGAAATTTTCACTTTTAAGAAATGCAAATTTATTTTTGAAAGTATTTTCATTAAAAATTTTATCGATTAGCTTAATGATTTAAACGTTTAAAAATCCAAGTTCAAGTCAAAAATTATGAGTTTGTGCATTTTTGTCGAGGACTTTGCAAACACGGATTTCTACTACTTGATAAGTCAAAACTATAAATAAAAACCCTTTAAGACTGGAGGAAAGTTATAACAATAACTAGTCTTTAAGAATTATTCTAAAGATTTTTCTTCTCTCTCTCTTTCTAGAACTTGAGCTACTATAATTGATTATAAAATTTGATTAGTCTTAGTTTAGAGAGTTTATTCAAGATTGTTGTGAGCATTTATTGTAACTTTAGTGTGATAGAGCATTAAATTGCTCTTGTGTGTTAAGAGATTTGTAAAAATTTGCTCTTGTGGTATTTGTAAGGGTTTATTCTTCACCCAAAGGAGAATTATAGTAGAGTTAATTCTTAAGGAGGGCCTTATAAAATTTCTTATGTTCCTTCTTCTCTCAAAATTACCTCTTAGGCTTCAATTTTTCTTTAATTAACATTCAATTCACCACCTATCTTGGGTTGCTACAAAGGATAACAAGTGATATAAGAGCTAGTCTCTATTCAATAAAGATTTAATCATTTAAGTAAAGATCAATAAATCAAATCACTTGGGAAGGTCAACTTTGCTGAGGAATGCCCCATGTTCGTGAGCCACGGATGGGGTCACGTGGTTACATTGCAAATGTTCCTCGATAGTTGTATCCGGTGCTTCGGCATGGCAGCGATCGGTTGAGCCAAAGGCCGAGGACAAGGGGCGTGGATTTGGAGGCGGTAGGAGGTAGAAGTCGATGTCGAGTTACGCCACTCGGGGTAAGTCAAACTCGGGTTTTCACCTCGACCCACCAAGATGCTCAAGCTTCAAATGCGGTTGTGGCGGTATTCTTCCGGTGCTTCCTATGAGGCTCGTGTTTGATAGATCCGGTGCTACGCACTCATTTGTCTTCCTGTGTTTGCCATGAGGTTGGGTAGAAACCCTACAACCTTAGAATGTCCTTTGTCGGTAGCTACCCCACTTAGCGATAACATAGAGGTAGATATGGTTTTTCCGGGTAGTCCAGTGGTAGTGGATGGAAAGATCCTCCCAGCAGACTTGGTTCCTCTACCAGTAATGGATTTTGATGTAATTTTGGGGATGGATTGGTTGGCAACTCACTATGCCACCTTAGACTGCAGGAACAAAAAGGTGTATTTCCAGATACCTGGTGTGGAAGAGTTTAGCTTTGATGGTGACAGGAGCGTGGCTCCATATAATTTGGTGTCAGCAATTAGTGCTAGAAAAATATTGAGGCGTGGATGCCAAGGGTATTTGGCATTGGTGAAAGATACATCTGTAGAAGGTGTCAGCATGGAAAATGTTCCTGTTGTCAGAGAATTTATGGATGTCTTCCCAAAGGAGCTTCCAGGGTTGCCACCAGGAAGGGAAATAGAGTTTGCATTGATGTTGTGCCGAGTACAAATCCCATATCCATGCCACCTTACAGGATGGCACCAGCAGAACTGAAAGAGTTAAAGGAGCAACTACAGGAGCTTTTGGACAAGGGTTTATACGTCCGAGCACTTCACCTTGGGGTGCTCCTGTTCTATTTGTGAGAAAGAAGGATGGGTCATTGAGGTTGTGTATCGACTACAGACAGCTGAACAAGGTGACTGTGAAGAACAAGTATCCACTTCCTCGGATCGATGATTTGTTTGATCAGCTCCAAGGAGCTAGATTCTTTTCCAAGATAGACTTGCGATCAGGCTACCATCAGTTGAGAATCAGGAATGAGGACGTGTCCAAAATGGCATTCAGGACAAGATATGGTCATTATGAGTTCTTGGTGATGTCTTTTGGACTCACTAATGCACTGACCTTCATGGACTTGATGAGCGGTGTTCAAGCCATTTTGGACCATTTTGTCATCGTATTCATAGATGACATTTTGGTATACTCTCGGACCGAGGAAGAGCATGTGTGGCACTTGAGGATGGTGTTGCAGACCTTGAGGAGCACGGTATATGCCAAATTTTCAAATGTGAATTTTGGCTAGAAAGCATCTCATTCTTGGGACACGTGGTTTCAAGTGAAGGTATTCAAGTGGATCCCAAGAAAATTGAAAGAATGGCTTGTTGGCCTACAACTTGATCAGCGAGGTCTGAAGTTTTTGGGTTTAGTAGCTACTATAGGCGTTTTGTGCAAGATTTCTCCAGGATAGCTCTCCTAACTAAGTTAACCGGAAGAATGTTCCATTCATTTGGATGGATATTTGTGAGGAGAGTTTCCAAAAGCTTAAGGAGTGTCTAACCACCGCTTTGTGTTGACACTACCTAAGAGTGGTGAAGGGTACACTGTATTGTAGCGCCTCAGTGGGCCTAGGTGTGTTTTGATGCAGGAAATGTAGTGGCTTATGCTTCAAGGCAATTTGAAGAGGCATGAGCAGAACTATCCCACCCATGACTTGGAAATGGCGGCTGTAGTCTTTGCACTAAAAATCTAGAGACACTACCTGTATGGTGAAGTGTGCGAGATATACACCGACCATAAGAGTTTGAAGTACATCTTCCAACAGAGAGATTTAAACTTGAGACAGAGGAGATGGATGGAGCTTCTGAAAGACTATGATTACACCATCCAGTACCACCCTGGGAAGGCCAATGTAGTAATGATGCCTTGGTAGAAAATCTTACAGTAGTTTGGCGCACATTTCAGCAGAGAAGAGACCATTGATTTAGGAGGTACATGAGTTGATGGATCAAGGTTTAATCCTAGATCTTTCAGATGAGGGGGTATTGTTGGCTCATTTTTCAGTGAGGCCAGACTTAAGAGACAGAGTTAGAGTTTCTCAGCACAGAGACCAACAATTGATGAAGATCATAGAAAGAGTACAGCAGGGTGAAGGTGGTGAGTTTGGATTTGCCAATGATGGCGCCCTAGTGCAAGGTTCTAGGATATGTGTGCCCGATGTGGACAACCTCAGGAACGAAATCATGCGAGAGGCACACTATACACTGTACAATGTCCACCCAGGCTCCACCAAGATGTACCATGATGTGAAAGATAGCTATTGGTGGAATGGCATGAAGAGAGACATAGCAGATTTTGTGTCCAAGTGCTTGACTTGTCAGAAGGTGAAGTTTGAACACGGAGACCGTCGAAGTGCAAGAGCTCCTATCCCGAATGGAAGTGGAAATGATTACTATGGATTTTGTGGGTTTGCCTCGTACCGCGAGGATATGATTCGATATGGGTAATTGTAGACCGTCTAACAAATCAGCTCACTTTACTGTAAAGACTACATACTCGTAGGCACAGTATGCGGCTCTACATTCGAGGAATAGTCAGATTGCATGGAGTTTGGCTTCCAATATATATCCGGAAGGCCAGTTCACTTCTCAATTTTGGAGAAAGTTGCAGGAGGCACTTGCGCATGATTGAACCCGATCTGACTTTCCACCCTCAGACAGACGGACAGTCCGAAAGGACAATCCAAACACTGGAAGACATGCTTCGCATTAGTGTCTTGGATTTTGGAGGTCAATGGGATGAGCAGCTAGCTTTGGTGGAGTTTGCCTACAACAACAGTTATCACTCCAGCATAGGGATGGCACCCTATGAGGCACTATATGGAAGAAAGTGTAGGTCTCCTATGTGTTGGACGGAAATGGGGGAAGCGAAGGTGCATGATGTAGACCTAGTGCAGTACACTTTAGAGGTAGTTCCTTTAATCAGGGAACGACTGAAAACGGCTTTCAGTAGGTAGAAGAGTTATGCAGACCCCAGACGGAGGGATGTGGAGTTTGCAGTGGGCGACTATGTATTCCTGAAGGTTTCTCCAATGAAGGGAGTCATGAGATTTGGAAAGAAGGGCAAGTTGGCACCTCGATATATCGGACCTTTTGAGGTTACTAATAGAGTTGGAGCAATTGCCTACCGGTTGGAGCTACCACCCAACCTTTCTCACGTTCATCCCGTATTTCAAATCTCCATGCTCAGGAAATACATTCCAGATCCTTCTCATGTACTCTGATGGATGTAATAGAGCTAAAGAGAACTTGACATTTGAGGAGCAACCTGTAGCCATAGTGGACTACCAAGTGAGGCTAAGATCCAAGCAGATCCCTATGGTTAAGGTTTGTGGAGGAGTCGATCGGTGGAAGAGTGCACTGGAGTCGAATGGGACATGCGTGTAAGTACCATATTTGTTCAATGTATAATCATGTGCTTTATTCGCCTTGTGTAAAAATTCAAGACGAATTTTTGTAGAGGAAGAATGTAACACCCCAAAATTTTAAATTTTATGAGCATTTTTGGTATTTTAATTTTATTTAAATTTTAGGAATTTTTTTGAGATTTTTCGGATTTTAAAAATCGGGTTCTAAAAATATAAACTTTGATGATTTTTAAAAATTAATTTAAAGACCACGTGGCAAAACTAAAAATATATTTGGAGTCTACGTATTTTTCTGAGTTTGAAATTTTTGAATTTTTGGACCTCGTTTTGGTCGGTGAGTAAAAATTCAAAATTTTGAATCTTGAATCGGACCTTTACCTTTCTTTTCTTCCTTCCTCCTTGCGTCGACCTCCTCCCTTCTCTCTCTTTCTCCCTCCTCCTCCTCCTCTTGCCGCGCCGCCTCCCCTGCGTCCCCACCTCGCTGGCGCCCCACCTTGGCCCTCCCCACGGCAGGCCTCCGCTGGGCAGGAACGGTCTGAGCGGACGCCTGCAGTAGCTGATGCTTGGACTTCCCAGCCAAAATTCGGTGATCCGGCCTGTCGGACGGTCTTGTGTCTAAAATCATCTACTCGACGAGAGCTTTCCATAGACACCAAGAACACCGAAATCCATCGAGCGGTTTGTTCGATTTTTGCTCGGGAAGTTTTAGCCCATTTTGACTTTTGGGCTAGATTTCTCACAAACCGTGAACCCCACGAGAAAACCGAGAGTACCAGCGTGCTCCACTCGTCGAGAGCTTCGCGGCGACATAAATTTCGAATTTTTCCGACACCGTTTTTCGGTGGGTCCCATGGAACTTCGCAGTGTATTTCCGAGCATTAAATGAGCTTAGAAAATTCTGAAAAATTTATGTACTAACCCCGTGTTATGGGCCGTGTAGGTATCCTCAATTGCGGAAATCGCGGTTAATAAGTCGTGAATTTTCATTTCGACAGACAATTCACGGAAAAGTCTCGAATTGGATCGAGGTTTTGGCTATCCCCATTGTCGACGTCGAGCACGTCCCAAGTCGAGAATCGGCAAAGTAAACCCGAACCTTACTTTTCGTAATTTTCTAGTGCTTAAATAGGATTAAAAATCCATAAAATATTCGTGGCGACTTAGAAAATTATGATTCTTTTGCAATAGCTTAGTAATATTGCTAAGGACATGAGGCAAAGTTTTAAAATTTTTAGAACTTATTTGGGCAGTTTTTGCAAAAATGGTCAATTATAAGGACTAAATTGAAATTTTACATATTGTGATGGATGATTGATTTGATGGGCCCAATAGGGGCTGTGTGATGTGATTGAGTTGTGGATATATGGATTGTAAGTATAGAAGTGTGTTTTGAGCCCTTTTGCAGGTTTGGTAAGTCCTAGGTATAGGGGAGACTCTACCGGATTTTCGGCACGACTTAGGACGTATTGGTCTTTTTCTTTGTTTGTATTGAGTCAAATTTATTAAATGATTGTAATAAAATTGTCAGTGAGCGAGACGACCTTCCTCCTTGGCCGCCTCATTGATGACCGTCAGTCAAATGAGTAAAATATTAATTTTAATTGTAATTTCACTATTATTATATGTTCAAGCATGCCCATGCATCACTTATATGCATATATTTATGTAGTTAAACTCTAGGCACGATTTATGTTGCATTGATAACTGTTAAAGTGCCATGATGTTGTTGTGGTAATTTGGAGCAGTGTGCGTGCGTTGGTGTGCGTGTGATGTGGTGTGGACTATGGACAGGACGGGTAGTCACGGCTTGAGTTCTTCGCTGGGACCCGATCCTTGAGGGTAGTCACGGCTTGAGTTCTTATGGGACCCCGATTTGGTTTATTAAGCGAAAGTCCGCTTGAGTTCTTTGGCACGAGTTGGATTTAAGAGAGTCGTATAGGATCGGCTCCCATATATTATGATTGATGCTACAGGGTGCGTGAGTGCTCCAAATTACCTTTTTGATGTTATGATGTGAAAATGTTGTTGATGTTGCATTTCACTCTACAGTGCATTAGTTTTAGATAGTTATAGAGATTATGGTTAAAATTGATATTTTACTCTGCAGTCGACGCTCACTCTGTTCAAAAATTTTTCAGCCACGGGGAGGATATTTTTGAGGTTAACTGCTTTCTCCCTCGAAGTCGATTACTAATGTTTGTATAAACTTGTTAAATCTTAGAATTTCCATGTGTTAGAAATGTTTATTTGATTTGGAGTGCGTAAACTAAATTATTATTTTGGACCTGTAAACTTAATATTCTATGCATGTTTGATGGATTGGATGAGGAAGCTGAGCTCCCATTTATTTTTATGCTGATGAGTATGTGGAGGGTGAGCTGAGCTCCCCAATTGAGTATTTATTGTGTTTACAGGTCGGGTGAGTCGAAAACTCCCCGTTGGAAAGTCTATTTTATGGCCGGACTCTGTCCGTTTGGTTTCTTGAATTTGGGCCCAAATGGGCCTTAGAGTTGGGTTAATGAACAGTTAGGCTTACTATGGGCCTCGGAGGTTTTAGGCTGGCCCAGGTCCTAGTGTCGGTCCGGCCCATAGGTTGGGTCGTGACATTAAATTTACTAATTTATTTCTAAAAATTTCCCTTCAAATAATAATTTTATCAAATTCAATATTTAAAATTAATTTTATCATATCTATGAAAATATATTCCTTAAAAAAACTATGAAAATAAATTAAATATTAGAAAAAATTTAACTTTCTTTGCGCCATAAAAATTTTTCTCTATTTTGAGTCAGAATTTTAGGTAGTGTTTATTATTATAATAATTAACGATTATTAATTTAAAATATTAATTAATCACTAAAATTTAGAATTTTAATAATTTACATATATATATTAAAACCGCATGGCTGGGTCCGCCCCTGCCAACCTTCCTTTCTTTTTTCTTCTTTTCCTTTTTCTTGTTCAACGCACTTTTGGTGTTCTGTTTCCTTTATATAGTTTTGACGTAACGTAACGTAACGTAACGTAACGTAAAATAATACAACATGTACGGTTTCCACCGGTACGTAACTTTGGCGTTCATAAATTATTAAGTCAGAACACTTAAATATAATATTTTTTATAAAAATTATATTTAATAATTTTATTTCAACAAAAGAATGAAAAATAGAAGTTCGAATATGAATTTATAAAATGAGTTATAAAAAAATAATTTTATAAAATAATAAATTTTTATTATAATATTAAATTTGCAATTGCTTTTAAATTTATTTTTATTTTGTGAAAGTGTTGTATGAACGGTGCGTTAGTAGTCAAAACATGCTGTAGCATAATTTTCGAGCAATTCTAAAAAAATCTATGTGTATTATATATATATATATATATATATATATATATATATATCAAAAATTGGATGTGCATCTACATGAAGACCAACCTTTGTTTTCAAATCTTTCATTAATAAAATTTGTAGAAGCAATACTCTAAATTTTTTTAAAAAAATTTTGAAGAATAAAGGAAATATTTCTTCTTGAATATAATCATGCTGTAATAAGAGAACTTTTATTTCAAAAAAAAAAAATCTTCCATCCACTTTAATTGTTGTGGATGATAAATTTCCATATGGGTAATCTCATCAAAGAAGGATTGTATGTTACGTATATCAATATTTAAAAAAATAATAATAAAATTTGTGGGCTCCTTTCATATATTGAAGAATCTAGTGAGTGGGTTAATTATTGACCCCTTACCATCAAATCCTATTCTCCATTAAAGGATTGGGTCTGCCCTTAGTCACTTAACCAAGCTAAATTATATTATATTTAATAAATTTTTAAAAAATTAATACATATTTATATGAATAAATAAGTAGTATTTCAATATATTTAACTATTTTATCAGAAAAGAAAATATTGAGATTATTAAATGTGTTAGACCTAGGGAGTCTTAATCTAAGTTTTGATGATAATAAATAATTAGTGTGTTACTGATTTACCTTAGAAGTGTTTGTGTTAAGATTATAGGTTTTAAGTTCAAAATTGAGAAATTGCTTCAAATCAAGATTAAAAGAGAGTAAGAAATTGAAGCAAAGATCAAGAAGGCACTACAATGTAACTTTTTTTTTTTTTTGAATCTCAATTAGTTAGTTATATTGGCTCAAGTCTAAGATTTTTCAAAATTTCTTGATGTCTCTATTTTTGTCTATTTCTTGACCAATAGGAGTAAAATGAAATTTTCACTTTTAAGAAATGCAAATTTATTTTTGAAAGTATTTTCATTAAAAATTTTATCAGATTAGCTTTCTAATGATTTAAACGGTTTAAAAATCCAAGTTCAAGTCAAAAAATTATGAGTTTGTGAAGCTTGTCTGCATTTTTGTCCAGGGAGGACTTTGGCAGCTGAAGTTCAGTATTTGAAAGTTGGTTTTTAGCTGCCCAACCTTCGGCAGCCAAAGTAAGGGACTTCGACAGTCAAACCTGGATTTCTACTACTTGATAAAACACATTTTTTGGTGGTTAAATGGCTATATTTACATTTAATACACCCAATGCTTATTTTCTTGTCAAAACTATAAATAAAAACCCTTTAAGACTGGAGGAAAGTTATAACAATAACTAGTCTTTAAGAATTTATTGTATTCTAAAGATTTTTTCTTCTTCTCTCTCTCTTTCTAGAACTTGAGCTACTATAATTGATTATTGAAAATTTGATTAGTTGAGCTGTAATTTCTTAGTTTAGAGAGTTTATTCAAGATTGTTGTGAGCATTTATTGTAACTTTAGTGTGATAGAGCATTAAATTGCTCTTGTGTGTTAAGAGATTTGTAAAAAAATAAGGGTTTGCTCTTGTGGTATTTGTAAGGGGTTTATTCTTCACCCAAAGGAGAATTATAGTAGAGTTAATTCTTAAGGAGGGCCTTTAGGATAGGACGAAGGCTTGGGATAGCCGAAACTGTATAAAATTTCTTATGTTCCTTCTTCTCTTCCTTTTTCTTGTGCATTTCTCTCAAAAATTACCTCTTAGGCTTCAATTTTTTCTTTAATTAACATTCAATTCACCACCTATCTTGGGTTGCTACAAAGGATAACAAGTGATATAAGAGCTAGTCTCTATTCAATAAAGATTTAATCATTTTGAAGTAAAGATCAATGGCAATCCTCAATACGCAAGAAGGTCAATTGGTGGTAAGACCTCCTTTCTTTGATGGTAATGACTTCTTATATTGGAAAAATAGAATGCATTATTTTCTTAAATTTTAAGAAGTAGATTTGTGGGATGTTGTAGAAAATGGGCCATTCACCCCAACCAAGATAGTAGATGGTGTGCGTGTATCTAAGCCAAAGAGTGAATGGAGTGAGCAAGAGAAAAAAAAAGTGGCTCTAAATGATAAAGCTATTCATGTTTTATTTTATACACTAAGTAGAAGTGAATATAATAAAGTGTGTATGAAGTTTACCACAAAAGGAAATTTGGAATGCTTTGGTGGTTACTCATAAGGGTATAAATTATGTAAAGGAAAATAAGATGGATTCCCTCATCTATCAATATAAGTTGTTCAAGATGAAGTTGGATAAGACTATAAATCAAATGTATGATAGATTTGTGGAGATCATAAGAGAAATCAAATCACTTGGGAAGACATTCACAAATGAGGAGCTAGTAAAAAAGATTCTAAGAAGTCTTCCTAAGGAGTGGCTACCCAAAGTAACCTCATTCAAGGATTCCAAAGACTTGAGCAAGGTGCAACTTGATGAGCTTTTGGAAAATCTCATTGACTATGAGATGAACCTCAAAAGAGAGCAAGTGGAAGAGCCAAAAAAGGTCAAGAAGAACATTGCCTTTAAAGTATCTTCTGAAAACTCAAGTGATGAAGATGAAGAGTTTGATGAGGAAGAGTTGGCTCTAGTGATAAGGAGAATAAGGAAGATGCTCTTCTAAAATAAAAAGTTCATCCCAAAGAGGAACTTTAAGAAGGATAAGAGTGAAAGTAGCAAGAGGGATCCTCCCATATGCTTTGAATGCAACAAGCCGAGTCACATTAGAATAGATTGTCCCAAATTGAAGGAGCCTTTCAAGAAGTTCAAGAAGGAGGCACCCAAAGCAACATGGGATGAATCAAGTGACTCCGAAGATAAAGAGATTAGAGATTAAATTGCCCATATGTGCTTCATGGCAATGAAGGAAAGCTCTAATGAGGTAACTTTAAGTGATGATATTGTTGAATTTTCTTATATTGAACTTGTTAATGTTGTTAAAGTCATGAATGATGAACTTGAATTAAGTCATAAGAAAAACAAACTTTTAAAAAAGGAACAAGTTAGTTTGAGGAAGAAGAATGAGACCTCAACTAAAGATGATAAACTTTAGGTAATGATATGCAAAAATCCTTAGCTGGGCTCTCATTAAAAAATGAGAAGTTGAGAAATAAAATTGTTGAGTTAAAAACTTTTCTTTTCAAATTTGCTAAAGGAAAGGACAAACTTGATACAATTTTGACTCTCAAAAGTCTCCTAGTATCAAGTATGGACTTGGCTATAGCAAATTTGCCCAAGCACCTCCTTCCAAGACCCTTTTTGTTAAAGCAACTAGTTCGAGTGAGCCTAGTCCAAAGGTGTCGAATCCTAAAGGATAAGATCCAAAGATATCTAACAGTAACGAACCTAGAAAGACTTCATGCCATTAACATGTCACTAGACAAAATGTTCATAGGACATATACATCTAGGAGAATTGCATCTAGGCCAAACTCTCATAGGGGACATGCCACTAGGCCTCACAACTATCATCACACTCATCATGCCTCATGCTCATATGCATATAATGGACACTAAAAGAATGGTTACATGAGACCATATGCACACTCTCATGCATATAGACTAAGAACAAGAAGGTTTAATAGTCATTGTCATTAGTTTGACAAGTTTGATCACATCAACTATATGTGTGCTGTTAGCAAAATTCATCTTAGATATGGTATAATGTTTGACATTAGTAATGATGGAATTACTAACCTCTAAGGACCCAAGTACATTTGGGTACCTAAAGTAAATTGAATTATCTTATGTATGTATGCTTGAAATCCTCAAAGCTTGAAAGCAAGTGATATTTGTATAATGGATATTCAAAACACATGACCAAAAATGCTAACCTTTTCCTTTCACTTGAAAAGAAAGATGGAGGTGGGCAAGTGACTTTTGGTGACAATGGTAAAGATAAAATTATGGGGATAGGTAAGATTGGTAAGGAAAACTCCCTTATTCTTGAGAAAGTATTTTTGATTGATGGTTTAAAACATAATTTGCTTAGTGTTAGTCAATTATGTTATGACAACCCTTCCTGACCTACTGGATAGTATTGTCTACATTGGCCCAATTGGACCTCACAGCTTTGTCCCTTGGACCTCTTCTTTGAGGCCCAAAAGCGTGCTATCTAGGTTAGAAGACTTGTCACTTATATAGCCCTTCACTTTTTCCTCCCTTTCTGATGTGAGACTCGGTTCGTTCCTGTCCCCTGCCCTGGACCTCAATCAATGCCAAGCCCTTACTATAGCTTTCTTTATGGGGCTACTACCTACTTGAAGAGGCGGGTTGTTATAGGCCCACCAGTTTTCACCTGGTTCGTCCCCGAACCACATCATACTTGAGGGAGGTCGGCTTTGATACCATTATAATGCCCTTTCCTAGCCCACTAGATAGTATTGTCCACTTTGGCAAAATTGGATCTCACGACTTTGTCCCTTGGACCTCTTCTTTGAGGCCCAAAAAAGCGCTATCCAGGTTAGAAGGCTTGTCACTTATATGGCCCTTCACTTTCCCCTCCCTTTCCGATGTGGGACTTGGTTCGTTCTTGCCCTTTGCCTTGGACCTCAAGCAACGCCCAACCTGTGACACCCCTCACCTGTCTACAGTGTAGCCGAGCAAGGCATGTCATACTATGTGCTGAAGCACTTTATCTTATCTTATTTCATTTCCTAGTTCTCAATTTATTTATTAAAAACTTTTCAATGGAGGTTTTGTCAGATACTAAAATTTTTATAAATTTGGGATTTCAAAATTCTAGAAAATTAATGAGTATCTAAAAATTGAAACAGATTCTACAAAACACATTAAAAACACTTAAAATATATATATATATATATATATATATATATATATATATATATATATATATATATATATATATATATATCATATCCGCAACTCCAATAAAAATTAACACAATTTTAACATATCTCAATATTTCATCTCAACCCATAATTTCATTCATCCCATTCTATCATATAATTATACTCAATTTCATAAAAAAATAATCAAATTTTATTAATTTGCATAATTAACAATAATTACACAGGTTCAAAATTTACAATACAAAATGAGTAAATAATTAAAAAATGCAAAATTACTAACAAGCCTAATGGGTCCTACCAAAAAACATTACAGATGTAATGACACTGTACACAATACAGATTTGATCCTCATCCAGTCTGAAGTTTGCTGGGTTCTCACTTTGTGTCTCCAGTACCTACGCATGATAAAAGCAACACGCTAAACAATACAGCTTAGTGGTGCGAATATAAAGTAAAAATAAACAAAAATAAATAAATATACAGAAATTATGGTAATATTTTATACAAATGGAATTTTATTAGTAAATATTAGTAATATTATTAATTTAGTACTTTTTTATGTTTATTATTTGGTTATAAATTATTAAGACTTAATTTTGGTTGCCCAAGTAACCTATACCAGTGACTGGACTGGATAAACGGGTAAACTGGTATTGGGTACGAAGTACCTCGGACCATCATACCATCGGTCACAAAGTGTCTGCCAAGTGTGCAACAGAATGGCTAACAAGCTATAATAGTCATCGGGCACAAGGCCAAGTACATCAAGAGTATAAAAATGGCCAAAAGCCATAATATCACAAAATGGCACTATATACCATAAATCATGAAATGGCACGAAGTCATATGCAATACTAATGTTAGAACCCTATTGGTATACCAACCTATCCAAACCAATCATATTAGGCATACTAGGGCATGTTACAAGGTTACTTATTTAATTCTTTACATTTGATGTTTAGTGATTACTATTCACCTTACTATTCATATAAAAATATTGACTTTTTCATAATTAATAGGTAGGCAAATTCAAATTGCACCAAAATACCACATTTTGGGCTTTTCATTTGTTAGCATTGGTTGCCAATTTCATTTCAAAGCTCATTGGAAGGTATTTCAAATTTTCAGATTTGGTCACTTAGGTTTACTGTTCCATTGGACTAATCTACAATGGGAATTTAGCTAAACTTTCTTTATCAAAGTTGTTCCTTAATGTGTCTAATTTAATTCTCTTTTTGAATCACTCCATTTGGAGTTTTTTAGCTCAAGTTATGGTATTTTTACCATAACTGTCCAGATTGGTCTATTCCTAGATTTTCTGGGTAAAATTAGTTCTTGCAATTTTGGTGTCCTAAATTTGACTAGCAATTTGAATTGGCTATGGTCAGAATTTGAATTTCTGTTCTTCATGAAAGTTGTTCTACATTGTCTAAGCTTTCCATGAGCTTAAAAATCAGGTCATTTGGACTCTCTATACAAAGTTATGGCCAATTGAACAAACACTGTTCATTTGGTCATTTTTCAGGTCCATAATTTTGGTTACCAGGATTTAGGCAATTTTTAGGTCAACTTAAGTTGGTGTAACACCCTAGGCAAATCCCACATCGACAAAACACGGGAGAGATGCTGGGTTTATAAGTTGGTGGTTCGTAACCCCTAGTGACGCGTTTTAAAACCGTGATGGCTTCGGCGCGGACAATATCACTAGTGGGCGGGCATTACATTTGTGGTATCGAGGCGCTCGCGTGCAACCTTGAACGATGGTGGGGCAAACCTCGGCGGGCCGAGTCCCATAAGGGGGTGGATTGTAACACCTAGGCAAATCCCACATCGACAAAACACGAGAGATCTTTGGGTTTATAAGTTGGTGGTTCGTCCCCTAGTAGCGCGTTTTAAAACCGTGAGGGCTTGGCCCGAGCGGACAATATCACTAGTGGGTGGCCCATTACATTAGTGGTATCGAGCCACTCGCGTGCAACCTTGAGCGATGGTGGGGCAAACCTCGCGAGGGCCGAGTCCCATAAGGGGTGGATTGTAACACTAGGCAAATCCACATCGAAAAACACGGGAGATGGATTCATAAGTTGATAGTTCGTAACCCCTATTGACGCGTTTTAAGCGTGAGGGCTTGACCAGGCGGATAATATCACTAGTGGGTGGCGTTACATTTGTGGTATCGGGCGCTCGCGTGCAACCTTGAGCGATGGTGGGGCAAACCTCGGCGAGGCCGAGTCCCATAAGGGGTGGATTGTAACACCGCAAATCCACATCGACAAAACACGGGAGATCTGGGTTCATAAGTTGGTGGTTCGTAACCTAGTCACGCGTTTTAAAGCGTGAGGGCTTGGCCGGAGGCGGACAATATCACTGGTGGGGAAATGTAATGGCGGCCACTAGCGATATTGTCGCTGCCAAAGCCCCTCGCGGTTTCGCGCATCACTGGTGTTACAAACCACCAACTTATGAACCCAATCTCTCCCGTGTTTTGCCGATGTGGATTTGCCTAAGTGTTACAATCCACCTATGGGACTCGATACCACAAATGTAAACTAGTGATATTGTCCGCTCCGGCAAGCCTCACGCTTTAAAGCAGCGTCAATAGGGGTTACGAACTATCAAATTATGAATCCAGCATCTCTCCCATGTTTTGTCGATGTGGGATTTGCCTAGGGTGTTACAGTTAGTTTTCTGAGCAGGATCCCTTCATAAAAAATGTGGCATTATGTCCCTAATTTCACCTCCAATTGGCCTTGTACTAATTGGAGTTACAGAAGTCAAGTTACAACTACCCAAACACACTAGACTCAATTCCAGAATTTCTTGCACAAGAGGGGCAGCACACTAATTCACAATCTAATGCCACAATAACTTCATTTTATGGTCAAACTTTATCAAATGGTCACTACTTGACCATTATAATACTAATTCACCATTAATTGAGCAAAACCCTAATTTTGCTCAAACTCTAATTTTCAATTTTTCCAATCTTAAACTACACATACAATTTAAGATTCTAATTCACTTGTACACATAAAAAGGCATCTTTACACCATTTTAATTCACTCAAAAGTCATCAAACCCTAGCAATTTCATGGCTGACGAATTTCAAAGGGGGGTCTATCATGCATAATTTGTTTAAATTCTAAGATTTTCTCACTCAATTTATAATTCTAACAAGGAATATAAAGAGAGAGAGAGAAAGAAATTGATACTAACCTTTATGTGTGTCAACCCAAAGCTTGTAAAAATTCTTTGTTTCTACTTCTTGTTGCTGCCTCAAGCTTGCTCAAGGTGCAAGGATCAAGTTTAGTGAAGGAAGCAAGAGGTTTTATGGTGGAAAATCAAGGTATGGCAAGGTTTGATGGAAGAACAAAAATGGAGGAGTGAGAGAAAGGTGTCTCGGCCAAGGAAGAAGAACAAGAAAGGAGCAGTTTTTTGTTTCAAATTTTGACTTCTTTTTCTCTTTTTAATGTATTATAAATGTACTTGTTGAATTTTGATTGGCTAAGGGGTTTTTAACTATATCATGCATACATAATGCTTATGTAATAATTGAGTTTAAATTTCTTTTTCTTCTTCTTTCTTTTCTACTCATTTTTAATTAAATTTCATCAATATTTACTCACATTTTATGTCATATAACTCACTTAAATGGACAAGTTGGTCAAAAATTATCTCTGAAGGCGAAATGACCAAAATGCCCTTTATTTAGCTTAATGAGCTAAAATTGTCTATACCAACTTAGAAAATTTTCTTAGTATTTTCTTGGCATTCTATTACTATCTAAGGCTCAATAACTCTTCACTGGAGTCCCAAAAATTATTTCACAGGGTTTCCCATGGGTCTAGGGTTGCTAACTGTCTTTATAGTCGCTTCCCGTTAGGTCACTTATCGCTGTAGCTATGGCTCATTTAATCTTAGTGCATTTCATTTCTAAAATTTTTTTTCTTAATTTTTCTTACCATAGTTTAAGTTATTTATGACTCGTCACTCTAGTTTAAATATAGTTCCAGACATTCTGACTGTCCGGATAGGCATTAGTCACCAGAACAGTAGAATGTACGAACTATCTAAAGTGAGAGTGTTACAACTCTTCCCCTCTAATAAAAATTACGTCATCAAAATTTGCCTGATGCAAACAGTTGATGGAACTGTTGCCTCATCGTCTCTTCATTTTCTCAGGTTGCCTCCTTTGTGTTGTGGTGCCTCCAAAGCACTTTTACTAGTGGAATCTGCTTGTTCCTCAATTCCTTCACTTCCCGAGCGAGGATCCTTCTGGGTTCTTCTTCATATGTCAAATCTATCACACCCTACTCCTCCGTAAGATGTAACATGATCCCGTAGTATACCTAATAAATTACCGTACTTCACCTACCGATAATCTATTAAATATACTACAAGGGATTTAGGCAAAACAATTCCATTTAACAATCTGGCGTGGTGACAAAAATTTAAACTAAGTGTTTTCAAATCCAATATCTGTCATAAAACTTTTTAGGAATAATTAAGCACTTTTAAAATTTTGCAATGATGGCATAAACTTTATTTGAAATTAATTTAACATTTAAAAATTTTACAAAAATTTTTGCAGAGTGCTGGTTAGAAATTTAGAAAACAGTTCTTCAAACCTGTAGAAAAATGCTTCCTATAATTTATTTCAGCCAAAACTTCATTTAGAGCAACACAACCCAATCTCATCATAAAGAAAATAGTTTATTATGTACAATACTCAGAAAGAAATTTAAATACTTGCATTTATTGAGGTAACAAAATTTATATTATAAAAGAAATTTATGTAATTAAGTCCTTAAATAATAGTACAAATTTTTTTCATTTAATTCTTAAAACCATGCAATAAATTCTCAAATGCATAGAAGAAAACATAATTAAATAATACAAAGTCATTCAATGAATTAAAGTTCTCGTACACAAGAGAAAATACAATTATCAAGTTCATTCAAAACCCATTATAAATTTAAAACATAGAAATAGACTAGTTGTGCACAAACCTCTTTTGCTTGCCTTGATTTAATCCAAATTTTCCTTCTTCCTCGGATGGCTTCTTTCCAACTGAAACAAATAATTTTAAAGTGTTTCACCATCCATCCAAATAATTTCTAATAATTAATCCAATAATTAAACTTTTCATATTTGATTTTACTCATCTTTGTGTTTATGGCTAGGGTGGTACTATTCATTTGATCAATTAGGTAAAATGTTAACTTTCTCATATTCAATAGGTATATTAGTTCTAATTGCACCCACATAAAACATTTTGGGTTACAATTGCGTTGGAATTGATTGCCAATTGAAATTTAAGGCTTATTAGTATTAATATCTAAAATTTCAGTTTTTGTCTCCAATGTTTACTATTCTATTGGACCAATCTACAGTGGAAATTTGGCAAACTTTCTTTATCAAATTTGTTCCTTATTCTTTCTAGTTTAATTCCATTTTTGAATCGCTTCATTTGGAGTTTTGTAGCTCAAGTTATGACATTTTTATCATAACTGGCCGGATTGGTCAAATTCTAGAATGCAGGCAACTTTTTGATTCGCGCTTTGATAGCCTAATTTTTGTTAGCAATTTGAATGTGTTATGGTCAGAAATTGGGTTTGTGTTCTTCATGAAAGTTGTTCTACTATGTCTAAGCTTTCCAATTGTTCAAAAATCAGGTCATTTGAACCTCTCTACACAAAGTTATGACTATTTGAACATGTACTATTTATTTGGTCAATTTTGCCCAGCAATAGGGTACCAATTCCGGATTCAACTAAATTTTAGACTAACTTGTGGTCACTTTTTGGGTAAGGTTCCTTCATAAAAAATGTAGCATTATGACCCTAATTTCATCTCTAATTAGCCTTACACTAATTAGAATCATGCAATTCAACTTATAACCTCTTAAATGGATAGAGGTTAGGCTATCCAGAATCCAGCAACACCACACCATAAACCATTCTCAATTCCATTCATCAATTTACATTCATAAGCACTTAAATTGCCCAAAATTAAGCATCAAACATCAATTTGGTTAATTATTCTCAAAACCCTAATTTTACACCAAAACCCTAATTTTCCATAAACCTAATTCCTCCCAAATTCCTACTTCATGCCAATTCACTTCACAATCATGTATAACAACTCATTAAACATCACAAAGCATAGTTAATTTAAATCAAACTCCTCAAATTCCTCACCCTTACAACCTAACCGAATTCTATGTTTCCCCTATACGTGCATAATTTTATGATTTCTAAGGTTAAATCCTCATCTTCAAGTTTACTTCCATGCATACATAACCAAACTAACTCAAAAGAAAGCTCACCTCTTATGAAGCTTTTCTAAACTTTTTATTCTTACACTTTCTTTAACTCTTCTTGTTCCCAATCTTCCACCCAAGGCCTAATTAGAGGTTTTTGTTGAAGTGGCTATGAAAATTATGGATTAAAATTAGGGTTTTAAAAGCTTAAATGGGTCATTAATGGAGGAAATGAAAAGAGAAAATAGGGAGAGATGGAGCCGGCCACGAGGAAGAAGAGAATGGGATTTTTGTTTTGATTTTTATTATATTTTTGTCTTATATAATGTGATAATTATCCCTCAAAATAAATATAAATTATAATTTTTTTATTATGTCACGCATGATGTCAGAAGGCTTTTAATTTTTGAATTTCTTTTCTTTTGTTTTCTTTTCTTCCATTCACCTCTTCAATTTAAATCTATTTTTCATAATTTTAATTTCCTACATTTTAATGGATATTTAGGCCAAAAGTCACCTCTAAGGGTGAATTGACCATTTTGCCCCTTATCGGTCTAATCCGTTTTTCCAATAGCACTAGGTTACTTCTTGAACTCTGATTCAATTATTTGAGCTATTTCTCTATTCTTTTCTATGATTTTCACACTACCATTAGCTTCGCAATTTTCCTTAGGCCTGAGGTGCTATAGGGTCTCACACGAAATCAGGGTAGCAACTGAGCTCGCAGTCACTTTCCGATTCGATCACCTATTGCTGTGGCCTCGGCTAATTTAACTGATTATGCTTTGTTTTTCTTATTTCCATTTTACCTTCATGTAATTGCTATTTATTTTTATTTATGGCTTTTCTAGGTGACTTAATTATGGTTCTGAATATCTTAACTATCCAGACAGACATCAGTCACGAGCGAGACTGTATGGAGTTGTCAATATAGGGTGTTAAAATTCTCCCCTCCCCCTTAAAAATGAAATTTTATCCTCAAAATTTTTGCCCACTATTAGTCCTTAAATAGTTGTGCATGTTGTTTTCTCATGTTTTTCTCGTATTTTCATGTGGCTTCATGGTCTGAATGATGGTCCATAACACTTTAACTAATGGTATGCGTTTGTTTCTTAATGGCTTTACCCCATGTGCTAAAATTCTTATGAGTTCCTCATAATAAGTTAAGTTTGAATTACTTCAATTCTCTAGGTAGAGCAAGAGCAATTCTATGTACTAATGGACCCACTCTTCCCAAAATCTCATACGGTCCTATGAAACGAGGACTTAGTTTCCTCTTTTTTCATAGTCTCGTGATCTTCTTTCGAGGAAATCCCTTTAAAAACACTTTATTATTCGTATTATCTTTGATATCTCTCTTACTATTATTCTATCAATTATTTTCATTTATGTTTCCTTATAATAGGATCTTATTGGTCTTATTCAAAATACTTTAGTTAAATCCTTAGCTGCAGTTTCCATAGTTGTTAACTTACTATCTTTATCCATGACTTAGCCAATGTGCCATTATGCACCATCTTGTTCACTTTTATTTAATTTACTATTTATACTTTTATTCCTTTGCCTAATAGAATAGTTCAAAATACTCTTACACATCTTAAATTTTTTTTTTTGTTCGCTTTGGCACACCCCATCCTGAACCTCTCGGTTTTGTCCCACAAGTAGAATGTAGAATTTCCCAGGAGGTCACCCATCCTAGGATTTCTCTCAAGCGAGCACTCTTAATCCTGGAGTTCTTCCAATTCTTAAGACCATTTTGTTAAAATTTTGAGCTCCACGATTGGGCTCCTAACACTATTTCAATTTTGACTTACTCTAAATTTCGCATTTCGGGGTTCTATACCATAATAATTTTTCCCCTAGTGTCATTCCTTGACCTAACTGTTATGTCAAAAGTTTGTACCTTTTTGTCATTCCCAATAAATTATCTACATTGCAATATTACTTTGGATTGGTCCTCTGACCTCTCGGGCCAATACTTCTAATATTCATGATATCTCTTTATCACGTTTAAACCAACTATTCAAAATTTCACTTCTATATTTTCTTTTATCTACCAATATCCTATAGCTTATTTTTTGCTATTTTGTAATCATTACCTTCTCTTTTATTGAACTATAAATAATCCTCTAATACCTTAAGAAGGGAGTCTACAGGACTCTCCTTTTTCCCATGCTATTCAAAAGTTTTACTCTAATCATAATCTAATCCTTATGATCCGCACAATAAAATTGTGCTCTTCCTAAGGAATACCTGACCAACTATTTCCTATCACATTACTGTTCCGATTAGACCGTCATTTGGAAATCATTTTATAGGTTATGATTATCATCCATAGCATCCCCTCTCTTTCAGGGGAATAAAATCATACCTTGTGGCTTGCTGCTACACAAATAGAATACTGTTTCTTACTAAACTTTGGGCAAAAGATCCATTGCAATACCAAAACAACTATAAACTCTATATCAAAGACTGGATGACTTAGCCCTATAGGTGTTATCTTTAAATTTTAACTATACTGAAATCTCTAGTCTTATAGCAATTCCTAATGTACTGTAATTCGTGCTAGGGTAACTAAGTCATTTACTCTCGCTACTTTACAATTGTGATACTTCGATATTCTAATTCTAGAGTTTTAAATCGTGGATCAGGATTTTCAAACTCATTTTTAGTAATAGAATTCCGTCCTGGCATAATTGTACCAAAGCAGAAGCTATTCGCAACTATTCTTATTTTGGTGTACTATTGGGTAGTACGTAGCTCTACACAATAAATTCCATGTCAGTACTGTAATCTGTAGCTTACAGCACAATATCAAGAACATTGCATAGTTACTACGATACATCCCAATAGATCACACTTCCTTATATTTTATCCTTCTCGAGTCCACTGATATCTTAAACTTATTTTGATTATGGTATCCATTGACATCTATCAGCAGTAATACCTTTGCTCGCATCTAGGACAGCTGTATTACTATGACTTACTTCTAGGTCCTCTTGCCTTGCCTAATTAGGCTCACTAATTAACTTTATAATTTATCGTATTCTAGGAGATGTCTCTCATTAGCAAACTTTTCCAAAACTAATTCCAATCACGCTTATTATCGTAATTGTTATCCTAAAAGATTAATCACTAATACATCAAAATTTATTTTCATGCAATGAAATAGTAGCAGCACATGTAATGCTAGCATTAGCATATAAATAAGTAGAGTCGGAATCAAATAGTACATAATTATTCTTTTCAAAAATTGAGAACATACCAGCAATTATGTCTGAAGTCTTTGCTTCTTCCCCACGATGCATGGCATACACTCTATCTAGTGTACTCCTCTGTTCGAGTTGGTCCATTGTGCTAGGATTACCCGAAGTACTGTCTCTACTTCTGCCTCTACCCCTACTAATTATCGATGACCCTCTAGAAATAGAACCTTGGACTGATTCCTCTGGTGCAGTATATGGCATAGGTTGACATGCTCTAGTACAATCTCTAACAAAATGCCTGATTCTACCACAATTATAACAGGGTCTAGTGGCCTTATAGCGAATACCCCCGTGTAATTTACCACAAACGCCACAGGTACGGATAGGAAAGAAATTCTTGGTTGTCTGTCGATTGGATCTTGGTGGCCTCTGTCCTGCTGGTTCATCTTTATCATATCTATGAGTTTGGGGTCCCCCAAAATCTTTTCTCTTCCCCAAACTGCTGCCTGAACTTTGGCTAGCAGGCTTCACACCCTTCCCCTTTTCATACGACCTTCATGGGGGTTGGGTATGTACTTGGGCTTGAGCCAACATACTATCAGCTATTTGTTGAAAGAATATGGCTATCTGTTGAGCCATTTGTGTGGTAATTTGCATAGGTGGGGTTGGTGCAACTGGGCCTCCAACGCTCTGAGGAGTTGGGGCCTCACCTTGTACTTCAGTTTTCCCCAACTATTCTACCATATTATCTTCCTCTTCCATATCTTTTCACAAGATTTTCTATTTCCTGGACAACCAACACAAGGGAATTTCTTCTCGTCAGCTCATATTCATGATGTAAATATGCTATATGTATTAAACATTGAGCAGTTGTACTTATCGAAAAGTATTTCAAATTCACAATTCTAAATTTACATTAAAAACTTGCTCTGATACTATTAAAATATGTCACACCCTACCCCTCTATAAGATGTAATATGATCCCGTATTATACCTAATAAACTATCGTACTTCGCCTACCGATAATCTATTAAATATACTACAAGGGATTTTGGCAAAACAGTTCCATTTAACAATCTAGCGTGGTGACAAAAATTTAAACTAAGTGTTTTCAAATCCAATATTTATCATAAAACTTTTTAGGAATAATTAAGCATTTTTAAAATTTTGCGGTGATGGCATAAACTTTATTTGAAATTAATTTAACATTTAAAAATTTTGTAAAAAATTTTGATAGAGTACCGGCTAGAAATTTAGAAAACAGTTCTTCAAACCTGCAGAAAAATACTTCCTATAATTTATTTCAGCCAAAACTTCATTTAGAGCAACACAACGCAATCTCATCATAAAGAAAATAATTCATTGTGTACAATACTTAGAAAGAAATTTAAATACTTGCATTCATTGAGATAACAAAATTTATATTACAAAAGAAATTTATGTTATTAAGTCCCTAAATAATAGTACAATTTTTTTTCATTTGATTACCATCCTAAAATAATATTACAAATATTTCTGTACAACTGCTCGAATGTTGTTACATACATATAATTACATAATTACACCAAAACTTAATATACACGGGTATACCTAGGCTATACCCGTAAACAACTTCAATCCACTACTTCAAGTGGCCTCACTCAGCTGTTATATCTTTACTTTCAACTGCGACAGTATACAAAGCTATCGCTGAGCGATGAACTCAGTGGTGCACAACAAATAAATTAAAATTTAATACAAATTATACTTGACAATTCATTAGCAAAAAGGCTCAAAATATTTAATTTCTTCAAAATTCATAAAATCAAAATCGATAATTCTAATCATACAAATTATTTGATGAATAGCGTTAGATCGAGTAATAACAATTTATCCAATTCATAATAAAGCAATTGAAATATTTATATTTTTCTCGAACCATGAAACAATATATCATTTTCCAACCACTAACAAATCTTTGTTTTAATCGCATTTTATCAAAATATGCATGATTTAAGGACGTTGAAAACATTCACACAGCTTAGAGCATGACACTAAAATAATGTCAGGTTGTATACCAAGACAAAGCCAATTCTCCCAATAACCAAAGGCTAAAGGGTTATACACGAGCTAGCTAGCAAATATGAGTACTCATTCAATTCTTCCTCAACTGCCACACACCTCAACACTTCAGCCAGAGAGGGAATAACATGTTCATCCCATTAGACAAGCTAATGAGGAATTCAATCACATTGCTATGCCGACTATGGTTTTAAATCATATTCAAAACAATTTCTATTCACAAAAAGTATTTACAAATTACTAAACATATTTAATCATTGTAAATTCATGCACAAGGTTGGCAACACATTAAATTCACAATTTATAATTCTTAAAACCATGCAATAAATTCTTAACTGCATAGAAGAAAACATAATTAAATCATACAAAGTTATTCAATGAATTAAAGTTCTCGTACACAAGAGAAATACAATTATCAAGTTCATTCAAAACCCATTATAAATTTAAAACATAGAAATAGGCTAGTTGTGCACAAACATCTTTTGCTTGCCTTGATTTAATCCAATTTTTCCTTCTTTCTTTGATGGCTTCTTTTCAACTGAAACACATAATCTTAAAGTGTTTCACCATCCATCTAAACCATTTCTAATAATTAATCCAATAATTAAACTTTGCATATTTGATTTTACTCATCTCTGTGTTTATGGCTAGGGTAGTTACTATTTATTTAACCAATTAGGTAAAATATTGACTTTCTCATATTCAATAGGTATATTAGTTCTAATTACGCCCACATATCACATTTTGGGTTATAATTATGTTGGCATTGATTGCCAATTGAAATTCAAGGCTTATTAGTATTAATTTCCAAAATTTCAATTTTTATCTCCAATGTTTACTGCTTCATTGGACTAATCTATAGTGGAACTTTGGAAAACTTTCTTCATCAAAGTTGTTCTTTAATATTTCTACTTTAATTCCCTTTTTAAATCACTCTATTTGGACTTTTGTAGTTCAAGTTATGGTATTTTTACCATAACTAGCAGGATTGGTCAAATTCCAGAATTCTGGACAACTTTTTGGTTATGATAGTTTTGATAACCTAATTTTGGTTAGCAATTTGAATATGTTATGGTCAGAATTTTGGTTTGTGTTCTTTATGAAAGTTATTCTACTATGTCTAAGCTTTCTAATGGTTTAAATCAGGTCATTTAGACCTCTCTACATAAAGTTATGACTATTTGAACATGTACTATTTATTTTGTCAATTCTGCCCAGCAACAGGGTACCAATTCCGGATTCAACTAAATTTTAGACTAACTTGTGGTCAATTTTTGAGTAAGGTTCCTTCATAAAAAATGTAGTATTATGACCTTAATTTCATCTCTAATTAGCCTCACACTTATTAGAATCATGCAATTCAACTTATAATCTCTTAAATGGATAGAGGTTAGGCTGTCCAGAATCCAGCAACACCACACCATAAACCATTCTCAATTCCATTCATCAATTTAC